>NC_141537.1:17590000-17700000 GCF_021556685.1 Rattus norvegicus | reverse complement strand
AAGGCACAATGGCAGGCATTATGGCCCACGCGTTTCCCTCACCCAGGCGTGGTCCCCCTAGGAGCAAAGTCCTGGGAGGGCCAACTGTTAAAGGCCCCTGTGCTTCTGGAATAGAGAGGGCAGCTGCCGTGCTGAGGTACGACATACTAGAATCTAGGATCCAGACACAGGGGATACTCCACAGTCACAAAAACCTTTGGTGAGCTTTCCTGGTCTGTGTTGTTGGTGAAACAATTCAAAGGCCAGAGAAAGCTTCAAGTGATGGAAGCCTGTGAGGTTTGAGGAACCCCCATCCCCCTCCCCACAAAGAAAAAAGTCAAGAGGATTGAATGAGCGGATTAGGTGACTATGCATACATCGCTTAGAACTCTCAAATCTCACAGTGGATGTTAAGATTATCTTTAAATTCTAATTCACTCTTTAATCTCTTAAAATCATTGATAACACGGGGTACCTGGTATATTTTGCAAGGAGCATCCTATGGCTATTGGTTCCAAAACATCATCTATGTAGGTTGACAGTGGAGGTACTATTGTACCAACTGGCACCTCCTCTTTTCACCAGTGATTATGTCTCTGCACAATTGCTATCTAGAGGCAGAAACCCTGAACAACAAAACAACAACAACAACAACAACAACAACAACAACAAAAACAACAACAACAGCAGCAACAACAACAGCAACAAAACTTTCAAAACTCCGCAATTATTTTTTGTTTGTTTGCTTGTTTGTTTTGCGACACGGTCTCTGTGTAGCCTTGGCTGTCCTGGAACTTGCTCTGTAAACCAGGCTGAGAACTCAAGAGATCCCCCTGCCTCTGCCTCTGTCTCTGCCTCTGCCTCTGTCCCTGCCTCCCAAGTGCTGAGATCAAAGGCATGTGCCACCCTGGCTTTTTAGCTTTCAGTTCTCACTTCTGTGCAGCAAGTCCCCACAGATGTTTCCTGCCGTAGGTTTCAGCATTGCAAATACTGACATTGTTTTCTTACAGCACCAAGGAAACAGGTGAAATTCGTAGGCAAATGGTTGGAACTGGAAAATATCATCCTGAGTGAGCTAACCCAATCACAGAAAGACATACATGGTATGCACTCATTGATAAGTGGCTATTAGCCCAAATGCTTGAATTACCCTAGATCCCTAGAACAAACGAAACTCAAGACGGATGATCAAAATGTGAATGCTTCACTCCTTCTTTAAATGAGGAAAAAGAATACCCTTGGCTGGGAAGGGAGAGGCAAAGATTAAAACAGAGACTGAAGGAACACCCATTCAGAGCCTGCCCCACAGGTGGCCCATACATATACAGCCACCCAATTGGACAAGATGGATGAAGCAAAGAAGTGCAGACCGACAGGAGCCGGATGTAGATCTCTCCTGAGAGACACAGCCAGAATACAGCAAATACAGAGGCGAATGCCAGCAGCAAACCACTGAGCTGAGAATAGGTCCCCCGTTGAAGGAATCAGAGAAAGAACTGGAAGAGCTTGAAGGGGCTCGAGACCCCAAAAGTACAACAATGCCAAGCAACCAGAGCTTCCAGGGACTAAGCCACTACCTAAAGACTATATATGGACTGACCCTGGACTCTGACCCCATAGGTAGCAATGAATATCCTAGTAAGAGCACCAGTGCAAGGGGAAGCCCTGGGTCCAACTAAGACTGAACCCCCAGTGAACTAGACTATGGGGGGAGGGCGGCAATGGGGGGAGGGTTGGGAGGGGAACACCCATAAGGAAGGGGAGGGGGGAGGGGGATTTTGCCCGGAAACCGGGAAAGGGAATAACACTTGAAATGTATATAAGAAATACTCAAGTTAATAAAAAAAAAAAAAAAAAAAAGTTGTTCTGTGCAAACTTCAGCCAGGCTTGAGAGGCCAGCAAGAAGCAGTATTTATAAAAATCAAAGAACCACCATAACAGAACCCTGTAAAGAGACCCGAGGAAAGGGCTACTTTTCCTGGGAAGTACTCCACCACCTCTCGGCTTGAACTTTTCGCTTAAACCTAGACTGAGATAAGAAAAATCAATTGGCCTGACTCTATCAAGTGCAGCTTGAAGGGGAACATGAAATGCACACATAGAAAGTAGCAGTCTGAAGTTTCAAGTGTGGGTGCATTTGGGTCATAAGGCCCAAGGTGACTCTGGTCACAGTGAAGTAAGACGTACGAGGAGAAAGAGGAAGAACAATGAGTCCCAGAGGGCAGAGGATATGGGCAGACATGCCTGGGACACAGTGGGCCTGTGAAGCTAAATGTGGGTGCACTGAGGGGAACCCTGCCCCTCGGGCGGCCTCCTTTGAGGAGGAAATGACTGGTAAAACACTTTATTTCTTGGAGGCAATGCTGAGCCCGGCAGGTGTGTGAAGTGGAGCTTAGCAGAAAATGACTGCAGAGACAGATGCTGAAGGAGTGTCACCTATAAGGAGGAACCCAGGACACAGAGGGGCCGCCTGGAGGTGGACGTTCCCACCAGCATAGCCACCTACCTCGGGGATGCAACCCAGGAAGAGTGCACCGAGGACAGTGAATAGGAAAACCTAAAAATAGGGAGTCCCAGGTCAAATAACTGCCTGAGTCCAATTCCTTGAACAAAATTATGGGTTTTATCACCAGAGAAATGACCACCTTGTCTGTGTTTGCCCCTGACTTTGTTAAAAAAGAGTAACCCGAGAATGTTACATTTTTAAGCCTAGCAAAATCTAAAACCAAATGGAAAGTGCTCCTGACTTCAGACAAGTTTTTGTGGGGTTTTTTTGGGGGGGGGTTGGGTGGGGGGATGGGGCGATGGGAGGCGACCATGCGTAGAAACAGCTATAGCCCAGGCTGGACTCCCATTACTTAAATGTTCGATCCTTCAGCCTCCTCCTCCAGAGCGCTGGTGACCACCACCAGTCCTAATGTTATGTGGTTCTGGGATAGAACCCAGGTGCAGTCCCTACAGTGGAACCTGGGCCTTCATGCGAACGGTCAGCCGCACCCAACACCTTCATAGAGAACCATTTGTACAAGTTCTCTGTTTATGACTACACTTCCATCACGGTTCCCTGCGGCAGGTTGTGGGCCAGGAGCCATCAGATGCTGTTCAGCTGCTAACACAGGGATCCTGTCAGGTCGCCAGTGAACGCCAGGCACTACTGCTACTACATTCAACAAATTCAAATATTTAACTTGAATAAAAGTAAACTAAACTTTAAGTTAAAATGGAATAAAATTCAACTAAACAGCCCTGCAGATGCTCTGCTTGAGAGGATGAGGGGATGGAGATAAAGACTGTAAACAAAGGAGGACTCGCTGTCAGAGACAAAGAATCATAGGGTTGCCGCACCTCAAAAAGACAGGAGGGACAATTCCCTCCTTCCTCTTCCAGAGAGAATTTATTTTAGAAAAACTATAATTAGAAGGGCTTTTCTCTCTTTGAAACACACACTCTCTCTTCTTTCTCTCTCTCTCTCTCTTTCTCTGTGTGTCTCTGTCTCTCTGTCTATCTGTTTCTCTCTGTCTCTGTCTCTGTCTCTCTTTGTCTCTGTCTGTCTCTCTCTCTGTGTGTCTGTCTCTGTTTCTCTGTCTATCTGTCTCTCTCTGTCTCTCTCTCTCTCTCTATCTTTCTCTCGCTCTGTCTCTCTGTGTGTGTGTGTGTGTGTGTGTGTGTGTGTGTGTGTGTGTGTGTGCTGGGTGATTTGTTATTAATTTTATTTCCTCAACAGTAGCAATAATCTATAATCTTTTCTATTTCGCTCTAAGAGCTCCAGATGCATTTGAATTACATTTACAATGTGTCTGACAGTCTAGGATGGAAGAATAATTTGATAATGACTGTAAACACAAAATCTTAGAAAGAAACTCAAAAGAAGCCATGTTCTTCAATTAATATAAAATTATTCACCAGTGCGTTCATGGCAGAGAAGTAGCACATCATCAGAGCCATGGAGAATGAATAGAAAGGAAGGCATCTGCATGCTTGCCACAGCGTCACACAGTCAAGATCTTCCGTGAATCTCACTGTAGGTAGGTAGGTGGATCAAGAAAACATGACGAAGACATGCATTCCTGTGTGTGTGTGTGTGTGTGTGTGTGTGTGTGTGTGTGTGTGTGTGTGTGTTTATGTGCTTATGTATGTATCTGAAATATATTGGGAGCAGATCTAAAATATCCTCACCACAAAAACATAATGGTAAGTATGCAATGCTAGGTATTTTAATTAGACTAATTTAAAGAGAGAGAGAGAAAATGATATTAGACACTGTAATCATACATTTTCACATTTATCTAACACATACATGTATATTATATGTAAACCAGGAAGAAGCAAAAGCGACCCTTCGGACACCTTAATCTCAGGAGCTTCAGCCTCCGGAAGTGTAAATGAACAGTGTGTGCATTTTGTTTTTTTTTCTTTTTTTTCTTTTCAGAGCTGGGGACCGAACCCAGGGCCTTGCGCTTGCCAGGCAAGCGCTCTACCACTGAGCTAAATCCCCAACCCCGTGTGTGGATTTTAAAGACTGAATATGCTTGCTAGAGAACCACACACAGATTGATCAAAGCACCATGTGTAGTACTTGCTGCTCACTCCTGGAATCTTTGTCAAACCATGTAATACAGCAACTGAGCGGGCAGGCCAGATACCATCACAGGTCTCGTGACCCTCAAGAGGATGGTGAAGAAGAATGGGGGACTGGAGGATATAGGCATGTTCCTGTCAATGTCTGCAACAGTTTTTAATCTTGTCTTTCTTTTTGCACAGCAATAAAAATAGCTTATTCTATTTCATTCTGAGTCACTTTCATGACTCCATGAGAATCAGATAATATCAGACTCTATCAAGTTGGTGTTTGTTGGTTTTTTTTAACAAGCATCAAACACCATGCACTGTATTTGGATCAGTGGTCAATCCCCTAACCACTGATCAACACATTTAGGCTCGTGTATTTTCAGCTGTACTGCCAGTATATATTGCTAGGAGTGAAAGTCCTTATGTTTGTAGGTCTCATAGCAAACATCAGATAAATATAAATACATTTGTGCACCTTAGAAAAATAATCTCTTTGGATATAGGATTACCTCCCTCCCCAGGCTACAGGTGCAAATCAGGTTCCTCACATTTTCTTGACATTAAACTTAGCTTGAAATATCAAGGTACTAAAAGAATGGCATTAAAACTTCATCCCCTGAAACCATTTTGCATGGTCAAATGACGGAGAGAACCAGCATAAAAGGTTGAGACCAAAAGCAGTCCCGAGAAACTGTGAGAATGAAAAGATTCACTTCTCCGCATTTAAGCTCTGGGGGTGGATGCTAAGAAGGATCCTCTACAGCCCAGACTTGCACTCCCTACACAGTCCCAGCTGACCTTGGACTGCTGACCTTTCTTCCTCTGCTTTCCATAGACTGGAAAAGCAGTTGTCTGCCTCCATATCTGGTTCTGTTGATGCTCTTTCAATCTATTCAACTAATCCATCACCTAGCTTGAGGAACTCTTGAGAGTATAAACCAAGAGTGATGTCAGCAAAGGAGGGAGCCTATTACTCTGCTGTGTCACCAAGGGTAAATCTAACTTGTTTCCCAAATTTGCTACTAAATGCTAATATAGTCTATAAAGTATGTTCCTGTCATGTACTGAGCCATGGTTTTACCCTTTGGCAAATTGCTTAATTAAAGATCTGGATTCCCATAACTCATTTCTGCGTTTAACACATTATTTTGGTTGAAGAATACAAAGAAAGCTGATTTTCACACATTTGTGCAGTTAGAAAAGGGGAGGGTACTTTAACAGCACTTTTAAATAACTCGGTTGTCTTTTATTCTGTATCAAAACTTTGTAATGGATGGTTTCTCCTTTTATTTATCTATTTGTATTTTGTATACAGATACAATGTATTTAGGTCTTATCTACCTTGATAACTTCTTATAGTTTGTTAGAACAAAGTCTGAAGCCATCTCTGTGAGCTTCTCATATTTTTTGTATATTAAAATTCTTTGCTTTATCTTGTAATCTTAAGGTGGATGTTTTTAATAAAACCTGGATCGCTGGTTTACACAAAATTAGATGCTGACACGTTTCATTATTCAAATTTTAAATCCTCTACCATTGTGTATAATTTCATCAGAGATGATGCTGTGGGAAGACCTAAAATTTCAATGCCAGTGATGAGTATTTTCTGCCTTGAAAACTGAGATGTTACTGCTCACTGCACCACTTGCTGTTTCCCCCGTAGTGAAAGGCTAAGTGTCAGTTTCCCAACCCAGACTAACTATAACTAGTTGCCCCTACAAGTAAAAATGGTCTCCAAGAAAAGCAGGGTGAGTCCGCTTGACAAACCAACTGTAGTTCAGCCTTTCTTAGGAAAATCATCATGCTTTGGGACGTAGCAAAGACACTTTGGTGTGCTTATTTAGTCATGCAGAGTATTAAGGAAGTGCGCATGGTGGGACATACTTATAATTTCAGCATTCTGGGGCCAGAGGCAGCCTGGGCTACAGAGCGAGATCTTGAACAAAACAATACCAACCACAGAATAGTAATGGTATATGCAATTAAAAGTAAATACTTAATAAAAAGAGACTCTTGTGTCTTTTGACTTCCTGTTTTAACCAGAATATGAAATCAGGCTATGAAATATTTTGTAACTACTAATACAGACTTAATACTCTCTATGGCGCTGGTATCCTGACCCATGTTGCTGTTACCAGTAACAGGGAAGCAGAAAGTCAACAAATATTAAATGAAGATTGTATGAAAACAGTATCCCAGAAAGCCCCATGCCCAGGGTCACTCCAGTGATCTAATGCCTTCTTTGCCTAACTGACTAGAAAGAGACCACTATGTCATCCCAACCATCCAGGTATATTTAGCGCACAGCAGCAGTAATTCAACAGGTCAAAGGGGAAGAAGAAACATGCCACAAAATATAAGAACATATAGTAGATATGTGGTTTGCAGGAGGAGGCAAATACTGTGGGAGAGAAATGAAGAAGAGTTTGTTGGTAGCCTGTGTTGAGCGACCTACTGGAAGACCTTCTTTCTCCAGTCTACTGAGACAGTGGTGGGTAGTGTGAAAGGAAGGGTAGTCCAGGGTAGAATGCTTCCCTTGCAAGCACAAGGCTCCAAACTTGGTCCTAGCAAAGCATAAAGTTGGGCATATGGCCGTGAGCTGGCCGCTGTGTCCTTCATGTGCTCCCCTGCTGTTAAATAGAACCACATCCCATTTGTCTCCAGAGATTTAGTCACATGAAGGAAAAGCAAATGTGTCCTTCCATGTGAGAGTGCCTATTCATAGGGACATTGTCTACAGTGTGGATTAAGGCAATGCCTGCAGAGGAGGGAGCAATGAGGTGGCAGGAGCCTGGGTCTCTAGATGACAGACAGTAAGGCCGAACACCTCGAGGTGACACAGCATCTTCTTTAGGTTTCTTTGATACAAGAATTTGACTTTCGGGCAGACATTTGTTCTAGAATTCGCCAAATCCTCTGTATGTTGAAAGGATAAATGAAACAACCAGACAATAAGGAAATATTCCTAATGGACAAAGATCAAAACAGACATTTTTCTAGGCAGTGGAATATCAGCTGCTAATAAAAAACTGCCAATATTAACAAAGCCCAGCATCGATAAGGAGTCCTGTGGTGAGGGTGGGGTGAGGGTGGAGAAATGGATCAATGGTTAAAAGCACTTGCTACATCTTCAGAGTATCTCGTTCTTTCCCACCATCCAAAGGGAGGCTCACATTTGTCTGTAACTCCAGTTCTAGGAAATAAGATATCCTCTTCGGGCCATAGGCACCTGGCACACTATGAGGTCTACACTCAGACACATAAAATAAATCTTAGAAGAGGAAGCAGAAGCAAAACTCATCATCATCATCATCATCATCATCATCATCATCATCACCATCACCACCACCACCACCATCACCACCACCACCACCACCACCACCACACCATCCTTGGTAGTACAGATATCACCTACTTCCCAAGAGTATTAAAGGACTCCAAATGATATGTTTATTCAATACATATGTATCACAGGTATGACTTTGATGTGAAGAATACAGCATTACATTCAAAGGTGTAGGATGATGTCATATAGGTAAAGGCAGGCACAAGATAGAACGAGGCCTGTCATTGGACAAGGAAGGAAGGATGGGTGGGAGAAAAGTTTTAGAGAGAGGAGGAGACTGGAGAGAGGGGCAGCCGAGAGAACATAAAGGCGGATGTTAAGATTCCTCTCTGCACATTTACAGGTTGTTATGAATGTTCTTAAGGGATGGACGTGTACAGGGCCTTGTATGTCTAGGTGGGCAATCATATCTTATCAATTGGATCAGAGGTTATTGTGTTGTGTGTTCCTTCATGTGGCGATTTAAGTTGAAGAGAGTGTGTGGTTGCTGGAGACACTGGGCAGCCACAGAACTGGGATGTATATTTCTGACATGGTGGCAACCTGCCTTGGGAACTGGATGGGTAGAGAGATTGCTGCCAGGCTCAGAGAGAAGCCATCAGCAGTGTGATATGGGATGGAGCAGAGCGGGTGAGACGCTTTGCTGACTGAGATGAAGATGTCCACCAGACATCTTGGGGCACTGCAGTGCTGGACCTAGTGCGGGGTAAGAGAGAGCGTTATATTTTTTATAATTTTAAAGCAACACAAATGATAAACAGCAAAGTGATAAGGACTCACTGAAGGAAAGCAATGAACAGGAAAATTGAAAACTATTTATAGATACATGTATCAGATAATAAGAAACTTATAAGGGAATAAGAGACTTATTAGGGGATATAGTGCAACAGTATTTATATCTGAGTAATGTTATTTTACTCATCAAACGTCTGCAGTTTCACACTTTTTACACTGTGCATAAGACTGAGTCAAAATTATATAATTTATTTAGAAAATTCCAGTCCCATCTCTCCCATGATTAAAACGGAATAAAACCATCCTCTTTAAACTCATTTGCATCTACCCGCCTTCCCGTCTCAGCAGCCAGGACAGACATCTCACACTCTCGTTGTAAAAAAATTACTTTTATTCTCAAAACCTCACGATCATCCTTGACTCCATTATCCCCCTGCCCTCGCTCCCAAGCTGAGCCCTTTAACAAACTGGGTCCAGAAAAAGTAACTGACGTGGTTAGCGCCAGAGCCTTGATCGGGCTTCCGTTTTCTCATTCAAGGCAGCTCTCAGGAACTGTGACAACCGTGTTGACAGCACTGAGCTGGGACGTGGTGCAATATGGCAGTAGAAGGGACAGCTACATCAAGGCTGGACAGGGCAGCTGAGGGGTGGCAAGGGTGTGAAGACAGGCAGGCTCTGAGCAAGCTTATGCCACAGCACCAGAGTCCTTAGACACCCACCAAGACAGGAGGAGGCCGTGTGTACCACGTATTAGGTGGAGGCTATCCTTGCTGGGGGGGGGGGGGACCTCAAGCCACTACCTTTTTCTTCCTTCAAGCCCACCCCTGTCCTCCATACCAGTGATGGAGTGCGGGTAGGAGGGTAACACAGAACGGAATGGTTTTTACTGCAACATCGCACCGACTGCTCACATGACTGGGCTTTACCAAGGTAATTCATTTTAAATTTTAAACATTTCTTTCAGTTTTTTTCCCCCTACTAATCGGCAGGTGACAATCTGATTATAAACTAAATTCGGGTGCTATTTTCTTCTACATGAAAGTTATAACGCAAATTGACTTCTGTAATTCTAGTTATTAAGATAAAAGTAATAGACTTTTGAAGGATATTTAGAAAGAGTCCTGGGTGTCAAACTTTTGCTCTGCCTTCTTCATGATGTGGCTCCCATCTCAATTGTGAGTCGCGGCCATCGTTATGTGAGCTTTGTGATGGGTAGAAAGAAGCAAGGAGATGAAATGAAACAAATGCCCTTTCCTAACAAAAGCAAAAACCCCAAAGTTCCCATCGCTTCTTATGGCATCTCCATGGCTACAGGCTGTTCCAACTGCCCTTGGCTTCAACTAAGACTCAAAAATATATTCACTAGGTGTGTGGTGATCACAAAACAGCTAATGACCACTAGATATAGTGGGTAACCAAAGTCTTTGCTGTGTGCATAACCTCACGCTCCCCTTTCCCCTCTGTCTCATTGTCACACCAAGAATTATGCAATCCAATATATGGAGAATACAGCAGTTGAAGCAGTGTACAATATGGATTCCATCTTGTGGGGCGGGCTGTCAGTCAAATCAGGTATTGGTTGGTTATGCCCACAAGTTTTGTGTACCCACTGCACTAGCCTGTCTTGGAGGCGGGACAGCACTGGAGATCAAAGAGTTTGTGGCTGGGTTGGTGTTTACATTTCTCCTTTAGTACATTAGTCCTTTAGCACAGTCCTTCCTGTACCAACGACACTGGAATGCAGGGGTGAAGGTTCTATGTCTGATTTTACTGTTGTTGTTTTCCTCTTATACTTTATGAGTTGTTCCTGTAATTAAAGTTGAATGCTTTTGGAAAATGAGGAATAAGGAAAGTAATGCTTTTTTTTTAAAGCTATGAATTCACTAAGGGTTAAGCATTCACATTGGTGAAGCATGGAGCTTAACTTCTGAAGGACTCTGCATTCAGATTGCTTTCTGCCATTTTGTTTTTAACCATGTCAAAATAAATAAATAAAGGATCCATCTTGGATTTAGAAAAAAAAGGAAAACTCTAAGTTATAAGCAACAAATAATACTGAGAAAAATAATGCCCTTCCCCTGTAGAATATAGCTGGGTAAGAGAATTTTCACAAGTTTTCAAGTAAGAGAGGACATGAAAGGTATGTTTACGATTTGAATTTTGGTTTTGGAATTTCCCATTAACAGAAATTGGTTTTGCCTACCTAATTCTGATCCCAGAGAGATTCCTCCCAGCATATCTATTCAAAACTTAGTTGCATCAATTTCCATCAAAACTATTCTAGAATGGGAGAGATTGTACAAATTCTTAACTGTCACCTTCTAAGCACAGTGTGGAAGCATTCCAAAACTGGATCCAAAGTCTTCTAATCTCACCTCTTACATATTTCTAACCACCCAAAGCCACGTAAATCTTTAAAATTACCTAGTCCACACAGACAGAACACCCTAGCTACTTCTATTGGCAACCATACTTGGAGACAAAAAAAGCAAAGGAATAAAGAGTAGAATTCCAACTCTAATCCCCAATCCAAACTGCAGGGAAAAGCAACCATGTAAGGAACTATCAGAGTACCTCTGCATTGATTCAGACTTGTGAGTTATACAACTACCATTTGATGGGAACACTGGGAGACACAAAGGAAAACAGTCCACAGGATAAGAATTGTGCTTCTTCCTCTAAGGGGGAGAACAGGTGGCAGGAAACACTTCCCACTGACTGGTAAGGAGAGGAAGCAATTAGCAGACATGACGGCTTTTCTTAAGTTCCTAACACCTGCTATTAGTATGAATCAAAAACACATGTAGCCACTCACTGTGAGAATTTAAATCAATGAAAAACAAGCCATGACAATGAAGGATGACAAAGAAGTTAACATAACTTCAGTTTGCACACACACAAATAAAGGTCTTCTGCCATACTTCGAGTCCCATTAGTCCACTGCCATTTCAAGCACTGTGCTTCAAAACCATCCTTCCGGGAAGGATCCTGAGAAAAAAGATTATATCCAGGAGATGGTATTCATTTGAAAGGTTGATGAGGGAGGAGACGTTAAGCGGGGAGAAAGTCGAGGGGTAGAGAAGACATCCAATAAGGAGTCATAGATCCTCATGCAGGAGATTTTACTCCATGCTGACACTCCGAAGCCCAGAATGAATGATTAGTGGCAGTTACAGGGCAGCAGAAAGAGAAATCCATTAGTTATCTGAGTCAGAACACCTAAAACTCTATCATCACTCGCCACTAGGCTTGTCACCCCCCACCTGAGTACTCTTCAAAGTGTCACCAGGTGCCATCAATATGTGGATCTGAAGGAACCAGGAGAAGTCTATGCACTAGCTGGCACTCCTGGAAAGCGAGGACTTCATTTGTCCGCCCTGACACAGGAAGTGATTTTAAAATGTTAAGTTGCATAGAAACACTGATGAAACCGCCACGTTGTTCTTATATTGTAGCCATAGCAAGGCCTATCTGTACCATATCCAAGTACAACGGAAATCAATAAAAGATTGGCGTTACTGTTCTTTCTCATCCTCTGTCTCCCCACATGAGAGGGAGCCTAAGGATGATAAATGACAATGTGGCTTTCCCTAGGACACTCATGCCATAGACACGATGATCTAAAGTCAAGGTAAAAGCACAAGCCAAAGTTCTGAATAGTTAAGCAGAATTTGATGTTTCTCTTTGTGAGGAAATAATGGAGCTTGTGGACTCCTCTGGCTGTTTTTTTCCTTTTCCTTTCTTTTTAAACATTTTCTTCAGTTTTTTTTCTTAGAATGAGAATAAATATTGTATCAAATTAATAAAGATGGGTCATAACATGGTAGACCACAGTAGGCCATTCACTAAGGACACTCTACACAAAAGTTATTTAAAAATCTAATTCTGGTAATAAGGGAATTCTTAATTTGAGAATATTTTTATGTCTTGTTTTACTAGTTGTTAATATAAAACATACTTCTTAACTTTAAAAATGTATATTTATTTGAATAATGCCTTTCCTGCAGCTATAACACAGTGAAATATGATGGTGCTGTTACACATGAAAGATGTATATGTCAGAGTTAATAAAATATGCTCCGAATGCCTTGATCTATCCTCGTTTATAGATGTAAGTGTCAGGCTAATGCTTCCATTGGAGATTTAGTAGAGTTAACTTTTAACAGTTAATAATATTGATTGTTAGCAATAATCAACACCATTATTTATGGGAGAAACCAATAGCAGAACAACAAAAAGACACTACGAGGACTGTGAGAATAAAGACTTAAAAATGAAGGTGAGAATTTGGGACCTGTGGAGTCTCACAGAGTTCTGGTCAGAATGTGAGACATACAGTGGTTTGGGAAAACACTGGTATATAGGGGGGAAAAAGTCAGACAGTTACCATTTGACTGATACTCCCAAACATACCCATCCAAAAGAACTGAAAAGGATCTCTGCCCAAGCCGTTATACATGGGTGTTCACAGAAGCACCACTGACAGCACAAAATTGTTACCAATCCAAATGCTGATCCCTGGTGAACAAAATAAAACTTATCCTTGCAGCAGAACTGCATGGACACGCACAGGAGTGAGGTTCACATGGGCTCTCACTGCAATGTTGAGCAAGGGCTTCAACGTTACGCTAGCTGGAGGAGACCAAAAACAAAGGTCACAAGTATGGCGCATGGCTGCGAGGAATGGTGAACACAAGGAATTCATAGAGACAGAAAAGTAAAAGAGTGGCTTCCTTAGGGAAAGCATTTTCTTGCTTTTAGGAGTAGTTAAAAATCATCGGAAACGGACTTATGGTGATAGCTCTGAGATATTTTAAACGGACTCAGAAAAATATCAAACTGTACACTTTAAATAAATAGAACGTATGGCTGGTAAATGGAAGTTCAAATCTCATATTACAGCTCATGAAACTTAATAACTGACCATAAAAGAATCGTGGTGGGTTAAATGTGGCATGTCTCCATTCACTCATGCATCTGAACTCTTGGTTTTTTAGTTATTGGTGCTCCTTTGATAAGGGAGGCATGGTGGCAGAGGTGGGAGGCAGACCCTTGGCTTCTTGCTCAGTCCCAATATATACAGCTGCTTTACCTATACGTCCCCTCTTACCAGACCTTCCTGCCACGGTAGACAGAAATCCCCGAAACTAAGTTAAAATAACTCTCTTCCCCCTTCTGCTTCCCCTGTAAGGTAATCTGTCAAATGACAATAAAAGTAACTCATAAAGTAAAGGAAGGATTATATTCACAACCCTGAATAGTTATTTCAGTGTTGTTCCTTTAATGAAACACTAACATCTTGTCCCTTGCTCACATAAGACCAAGCCTCTCCTTCACACAACCTTTTCTTCACCCAACTCCTTTCACTGTGCAGCGTTTCTAACCACACAGTTTGCTCAAACCTGGCAATTTTATATAAAATAGACGTTCCCAAGACTTTATACCAAGTAGGTGGGTGCTATTTGATGAGCATATGATACGTTTATGTTCCTTTACTCTAACACGATGCTAGTAAAATATTCCTTGGCAGGAAATTTTACTCTGTGGCTCACCAGCTCTGACAATCTCCCAGAGACTTGGGCAACTGAGTAGAAATGACAAATCCAGGCTTAGGAGAACAAGTTTGTAATCCCAGCTCCTTGGAAGACTGGGGAAAGGAGGTTGCAAGCTAGAGGCCTGCCTGAGTCACAGTGAGGTCAAGGCCAGTAAGACCCAAGGCCGGAAGTAAAATGTGGCAGTGGGCAGCAACGCAGTTCAATAGTAGTTCTGTAGCATGCACGAGATCCTAGGATCAAACCTCAGAACCACAAAAAAGAACAACAAAATGTTCTGATCTAGCTTTATTACAGGAGGCAGGGAGGCCATGTGGGCAAGCACCATTCATATGTGAGATACGCAATCCTCCCAAAATGCCATCTCTGGCTGACTTGAATCCAGTCACCATTTAGAGTGGAAAAGAGTCGCCATCATTTAAAAATATTGCAAAATCCAAGTGGAAAATGAAATAACGGACAAAAGAACAGAAAAGACAGAATGAGAAAATATCACTTAAATTTAGAATAGGTGAGACGAGACCAATGCATCAATACAGAAGAAGGAGAAAACAGGAAATGGAACAGAAATCACAGGAGCTGACAGCCGAGGAAATGTGCAGGCTCTGTGCCCATTAAATGACAGCTACACAAAGTCATCTATTGTGAAAATTTCTCTGCAAATTATACTTCAGTGAGAACAGTGAGCCAGTGAGCCAGACTGCTGGAATGTGAACAAGAAGGCTGCTTGCTTCTGGAGAGCACAGGCTCCTCAGGCTTCCATCCTTAACGCAAACCACAGGATCCTTTTTAGCAATTGGTCCTAACACATTTATACATTTTAACTGCAAAGGAATAGAGTCAGCCGAAATATTTAGAATAGAGGTTATATGAAGATCTATATATGCAATATATTTTAAATGCATTGAAATTTGATAGTTTGATAGTCAACACAAAAAAACGTACAAAATAATACCCAAAAGCAATATATATATGTGTGTGTGTGTGTGTGTATACATATATATATACACAGACAGATTAAATATACTTTATGAACATATGCATACACAAACAACACTGTGTAAAAGGCTGTGCATCAGGCTGGAAATGGTACTGATTTTATTTTCTCAGCAAATCAAAACCAACATGAACTACCAATTCATACACACACACACACACACACACACACACACACACACACACACTCTTACACTTTAGTATAAAATAGTAGAATAGTATTTAGTATAAAATAATAAATAATGGTTATAAATAATGGTTATATATGATATATTTACAATTTATATTACATATAATATAGAGAAAATGCTAATAATAACACTATAATATAACTAATGATATTGCCTATGTTATAAAAAGGCAGGAAAGGTCATAGAAAAAATCAAAACTTTGTACACTGAGGGTGGGAATGTGAAGCTGTACAGATGTTACAGCAAACAGCAGGGTTTCTATTCCTGCACAATTCTCAATATTATCTTCCAAGCTCCTACAGAAGTTCTTAACATCCCAATAGCTCTTCTAGCTCAAAGTTCCAAAGTCATTCCAAAGTCCTTCCACAGTCCTTCCCAAAACATGGTCATGTTGTCACAGGAATACCCCACTCCTGGTAGCAATTTGTCTTAGTCAGGATTTCTATTCCTACACAATTCTCAACATTATCTTCCAAGCTCCTAAAGAAGTTCTTAACATCCCAATAGCTCTTCTAGCTCAAATTGTCTTAGTCAGGGTTTCTATTCCTGTACAAACACCATGACCAAGAAGCCAGTTGGGGAGGAAAGGGTTTATTCAGTTTACTTCCACATTGCTGTTTCATCACCAAAGGAAGTCAGGACTGCAACTCAAGCAGGTCAGAAAGCAAGAGCTGATGCTGAGGCCATGGAGGGATGTTTCTTACTGGCTTGCTTCTTGGTCATGATGTTTGTGCAGGAATAGAAATCCTGACTAAGACAATGACTTAAAATATTAAAAGTGTATTTAAAGTAGAATTACCATATGATCCAGAAATTTTAGTTATGGACACACACACACACACACACACACACACACACACACACACACACCCCAAAACCAGAGTCTCAAAGAGACATCCCTCCACTAATGTTAACTGCAGCATTCCTAACAGCCAAACAGTGTAGCAACTCAACTGTACATGAGTTTAATGAATAAACCAATGTGATATATACATAAATACTGAGTTATTAATCAACCTTATAAGGAAAGGAAGTTTAGAAGCATCTACCAATGTAGATGAACCTTGAAAACATGCTATGTAAAATAGGCTAGACAAGGAGGAAGTTTTTACAGGCGCTGCTGGAGAGATGGCTCAATGCTAAGAACATTTACTGCTCTTGGCAGTGGACTAGAGTTTAGTTCATAGCACCCAGGTGGTGCAACTCAACATACTGCAACTCCAGCTCTGAGGATCTCAAACATCTTCCTGACATCTAGGGGCATGAACGCACACAACCACATATGCGCAAATGCACATGAATTAAAAACATGAATGGTATTTTTTATGAGCCCTCTGTTATGACTTTCTTATAGGACAGGCAAAGTCAACAAAAACTGAGTAAAAACACTGTTGTCAGGAGCTGGAGGAAGCAGGAATGGGTTTCATCAAGGGCTGAAGTCTAGACTGTAGACATTGATGATACGTAAACAGATCACACTTAATTTCACTGAATTCTATACTGAAAGGTTTAAATGGTAACTTTTTATTGTGCATATTTTCATGTGAGTGATCCTGGTAGTTCCGGGTATCATCACCATATATCACCTCTTGTTTCGAACATATTTTACAGTAATCTCATAAAATAACCCAGTACATTATTGAAAGGAGAATTAGATCCACATAGGGATTTCCGCCACACCTTCCAAATGTGCACGTACATGTAAGGTCTCTATCACAAGGCTTGGCTGACTGTGGAGGCTCCAGCAAGGCAGCACAATGGAGACATTTATGAGTAAGAGCACCTTGTGTTACCGGAACGGCAGGACACATGACCCAGTAGATAGAACCTCTCACTGCATGCTGAACACATGCTCAACGAAGTAGTGGCCTGTGTCTTGTACACACTTTTCAAATACTCTGAGTATTCTACTTGGGGGAAAATGATCATGGTATTAGCTTCATTTTCAACGTGAACACGGATCTCTTACCTGGTTTTCATATGTGTATTACTTTGTTATGTAACTACTAGACAATGAAGATCATATGTGTATTACTTCGTTATGTAACTACTAGACAATGAAGACTGTAACTGCATCCTTTGAAAATTCTAGATAAGTTATGTCCACAAGTCATACTCTTGGTGGCACACAGATGGCAACCCTGGAAGCCACAATGAAATACTATTGGCTTTATAATTAGAGTGCTAAAAGCATTTGCATACTGAAAAACATATTTTTTTCTTTTTCTAATACACTAAGACAAATGGGTCATCTATATATTTCTGATTTAAAATATTACATAGGGCAAAGATTATTTATAAGAAAGGGAACATTGAATGTAATAGGGATGAGAACCATAAAATGTCCAAAGTTTAGACTTCTTTTCCTCCACACATAGCTACCCCAGCTTTTACTGGGCACAGTCAATACCAAGCACAGGCAAATGAAGCTGGCTCCATATGCCTCTAGGAAGTGCTACAGGTATAGCAAAGGTCTACACCCCACAGAATGCTAAGCATTTCAAAGAAGGATATTTTCCTCTTTCTTCCCTCCATCCACGTGAAGATAGTTAAACCAGACACCCTTCCATGCAGAGCTGCAGAAGAGCAAAGATCATGTTCATATTAGCTGTGAGGTCGCACTGCCGTCAACGCCAAGTTCCCTTCCTACTCTACCACAGCACCATGTGTTCTGAGATGACTTCAGTTATGACACAGAACCAGGAACAGCCATCCATTATCCCTTGTTTGTGACATCACCATGCACCTCTTATATAACGTGTGAGCTGTGAGACGCCCTGGGTCACATACTCTAAAGAAAAATAAGTCACAAAGAAAAGCAATTATAGACCTTATGAACTTATGAACCTGAAGACTGAATAGTAAAGCACTATGAATCTGCTTGAGAAAATGGAGAAATAACTCAGGCAATGACAGGGATAGATGTGAGTGAGTATAGATAGAGATAGGCAGTTAGGTAGACCTACAGACAGACAGACAGACACAGTGTGGTGGTGAGTAGAAATTGCCCCTATAGACTCGTGTTCGAATTCTTGGCCATGAAGGAGTGGCCCTATGAGGAAGTATAGCCTAGTTGGAGTAGGTGTGTGGCTTTGTTGAAGTGTGTCATTGTAGGGGGGCAGGGGGGCTTTGAGGTCTCCTATGCTCTAGCTGTGCCCAGTTGGCACACAGTCTGCTTCTGCTGCCTGTGGATTAAGATGTAGAACTCTCAGCTCCTTCTCCAGCATTATGCCTCTTTACACGCTGCCATGCTTCCTGCCATGATAATAATGACCTTTAAGACCATGTCAACTAAATACTGTCTTTTATAATAGTAGTCACCGTTCTGTTGTCTCTTCATAGCAATAGAAACCCTCACCAAAACAGAAAGACAGACAGACAGACAGATGGATGGGTTACTGGTAGAGTATTACACAGGGAAGATTAATTTATAATCCTGCATTTCCATCCCAGGACTTTAAGGTTCAGCAGATAATAAAAGTGAAGATAATTTCTTGTAGTTTTTGAAAAATGTCTCGTGTAGCCCAGGCTGACTTTGCAAGGCAAAGATGACCTTGAACTTCTGATCCTCCAACCATAGCCTCTCAAGTGCTAGGATTACAGGTGTAAACTGTCATGCTCAACTTTTCTGCGCTTGATCTTAGCCAAAAGGCCAAGAAGCGATAAATTTTCTGAAATAACAGTAGAAATATGATTGTTCCAAAAATCACATATGATTTGATGGGACTGGAGTTGACACACAGGTTAAAAAAAAATCAAGATTCAGTGTGACTCATCCTAAAGTCAAACATTCAAAATATTAGTATCAGTTTGTACATATTCACAGTGCAATGTCTGTCCTTTCCTTCAATAGCACTGCAGTATTTGTTATAGTAAACACACGAAAGCCCCCTGCCTATAGCTAGCGCCTCTGTAAGAAGGATGCATCCGTTTATCTCCTAAAAGGAAAATCACCAACATGGATGCTTTAAGAGTCTGAAGGTTTCATTCAGGCCCAATGATTAACTATCCAACCTGTCACATGTCTTTTGTGAAACACTGCAGTTTGATCCGTTCAGAACTTGGACTCTCAGTGTGGACCTAGGGCCTCAGATTCCCATAATTCTTCCCTTCCATCCCTTTCAACTGTTTCTAACCATATTCATTTCTTTGTGACTCCTTGCCTGACCTGAAGAACAGTTCCCTATCAGGGACTCCACGACTATACCACATGGTTGGGACTGGGGAACCCCACAGCTGCCACAGGTGTGCCACAGGTCTCAGAGTGCAAATAAGGAACAGAATATCCACCTAAAAAAAGATGATACCAGTTACCTACATCAGGAACCATTTCAAATGTCCTAACTCCAGATGCCTAGGTAGATCCTAGAGCAAAAACACAAATGCGGACCATCAGAAGCCATCTTACTGCATTAGGCTCGGAGAAAAGACCATTTCTAGGACCCTTCTTTCTTCAAAATTCATTACTCCCAGTTACTAACCTTTACAAAAACTTGTGTCTCCTGGGAGAAGAAAAAGGACATTTTCATATTTTGAACAATGTGCCTAGTGAACAGTAGAAGAGTGGTAACTGCTCAATTGTTCTCACTGAGACCTAGAAAGAGTTACCATCATCTTTAGGGTCTCACTGTGTAGGTACCCAACACTACCAGAAGCATTCTGCACTTACCGTGCATTCATCCCAAAAAGCTCCACATCATCACCAAGATACTCGTTGAATGGGAGAAAAAGGTAAATATAAAATCGGGAGCCAAAATTTATATTAATTTACTCTCTCTATTTCTGATTCCCACTGAAGCAGTAGGTGAAGTGAAGTGGGATGCTCCTGCCCAAATGGGCAGGCAGAGTTGGGAAAATACTCGCTATTCGTTTGGGTTTAAGATTCAGTTCATCTCGAATGTAAGGAGGTCAAGTTCCCAGAGAGCATCTGTCCTTTTAGGTAGCTGATATGCCCTGTTTAGTAGTTATCGTTTTTGTAACACTGTTGTGAAAAAAAAGAATGCCTCTAGTTACAGAATTACTTAGCCAGAAGAACTACCTAGCAAGAAATGATTCATAGGCAAAATAAAACCAAGAACACAGCAAAAAGAAAAAAAAATATGTTCTGCCAAAATCCTGGAGGTAAAATGAAAATAAAGGCTATCTTTTAAAAAAAGAGTTATCCGGCATCTCGTTTCTTTGTGAAATGCTGACATGCCGCATGAAGTATTTATATTTTATCAAAGATGCTACACTTTATTTTTTTACACTGAGAATAGCACACCAGACTGCCTGGTCACTTTTCCATTAGCAGATTCGTGATGGAATGTTAACGCTACTTTAAATGACAGGCCGAGGAGACACAAGAATGGGCCCAAGGAGACGCAGCTCCAGATGTGAAATGAAACTTGTGAAAAGAAGGTTCACCGAGCAAGAAAGGGTTTGTGAAGGTCAGCCAGCACCGGCCTGCTGGTGGGAGCACGACCCAGCTCCTAGGGTTCTGCCGAAGAAAACCAGTTATATTTAGACGGTTTCGAGTGAAGGAAAGTCACCACTTTCCCGAAGGAAAACTCATTCCACGTGAATACGATTTAAAATCATAAAAGTCCATGTATACTCAGTGCAAATGCATGAAGAACACAGCTTACGTTCATTTCCTTGCTTGCTCCCTGGGGAATATACAAAACATGTGCTATCGCGATCCAACTTCACATGAAAAAAATATGTGGCTTTCTTTCTTCAGAGACAAATAATGGCACCTTCAGCTTTTCCTCAAAGGCTTTATTTTCTAAACTTTTCAAACTCCTTTTCCATGTTGTCTCTGCCTTACTGCTTAAAGGCCCAGTCCACTGGAAGAATGACAGCATTTTCCACAATGGTGCTGGTTCAACTGGAGGTCAGCATGTAGAAGAATGCAAATCGATCCACTCATCTCTTTGTACAAAGCTCAAATTCAAGTGGATCAAGGACCTCACATAAGATCAGATACACTAACGCCAACAGACGAGAAAGTGCAGAAGCATCTCGAACACCTGGGCACTGGGGAAAATTTCCTGAACAAAACACCAATGGTTTATGTTCTAAGATCAAGAATTGACAAATGGGACCTCATAAAATTGCAAGGCTTCTGTAAGGCAAAGGACACTGTGGTTAGGACAAAACGGCAACCAACAGATTGGGAAAAGATCTTTACCAATCCTACATCAGATAGAGGGCTAATACACAAAATATAGAAAGAAATCAAGAAGTTAGACTCCAGAAAACCAAATAACACTATTAAAAATGGGGTATAAAGCTAAACAGAGAACTCTCAATTGAGGAATCTCAAATGGCTGAGAAGCACTTAAAGAAATGTTAAACATCCTTAGTCATGGGGAAATGCAAATTAAAAAAAAAAAAACCTGAGATTTCACCTCACACCAGTCAGAATAGCTAGATAAAAAAAAAATTCAGGTGAGAGCAGATGCTGACAAGGATGTGGAGAAAGAGGAACACTCCTCCATTGCTGGTGGGCTTGCAAGCTGGTACAACCACTCTGGAAATCAGTCTGGAGGTTCCTCAGAAAATTGGAAATACTTCTACCTGAGGATCCAGCTTTACCTCTCCTGGGCATATACCCAAAAGTTGCACCAACATAGAACAAGGACACATGCTCCACTATGTTCAGAGCAGCCTTATTTATAATAGCCAGAAGCTGGCAAGAACCCAGATGACCCTCAATAGAGGAATGGATACAGAAAATGTGGCACATCTACACAATGGAATATTACTCAGCTAATAAAAACAGACGTTTCATGAAATTCACAGGCAAATAGATAGAACTTGAAAATATCATCCTGAGTGAGGTAACCAACACAAAAGAACATACATGGTATACACTCACTGATAAGTGGATATTAGCCAAAAAAAAAAAAAAAAGCAAGCTCAGAGCACCCATGATACAACTCACAGACAATATGAAACCCAAGAAGAAAGAAGACAACACCAAAATGTGGGTGCTACAGTACTACTTGGTACGGGGAAGAGAATAATCTCTGGGAAATAGAGGGAGAGAGGGATCTGGGAGGGAAACAGGAGGGGAGGTAAAAAAGGGGCCAGTTCAGATATGGGAGGAGATGGAAGAGAAGTACAGAGGGTCAAATAGGTGTGTAGCAGTGGGGGAGAGGGAGCTGGGGGTAGCCACTAGAAAGTCCCAGATGCTAGAGACCCAAGAGGGAGGACTTTAGCCAAAACACCCAACAAAGGGGAGAAAGAACCAGTAGAGACCATATCCAGTCGATAGGCACAGCCGTTGAGGGATGGGGCCACCCACCTCAAAAAATATTAATCCAGAATTCCTCCTGACAAAAGGAAATGCAAGGACAAAGGGTGGAGCAGAATCTGAAGGAATGGCCATCCAGAGATTGCCCCACCTAGGGATCCATCCCATCTGCTGACACCAAACACAGACACTATTGCTGATGCCAAGAACTGCTTACTGACAGGAGTCCAGTATAACTGTCCCCAGAGAGGCTCTGCCAGAGCCAGACTAATACTGATGCAGATGTACACAGCCAAGCATTGGACTGAGCCCGGGAACCCCAATGGGGAAGTTAGGGCAAGGACTGCAGGAACTGAAGGTGTTTGCAACCCTATAGGAAGAACAATATCAACCAACCAGATACTCCAGTGCTCCCAGGGACTAAACCAGCAACCAAAGAGTACACAGGGGGTACCCATGGCTCCAGCTGCATGTGTAGTAGAGGATGGACTTATCTGGCATCAATGGGAGGGGCGGCCCTTGGTCATATAGAGGCTTGATGACTCAGGATAGGGAATACTAGGCCGTTGAGGCAGGAATGAGTGGGTGGGTGGGGAAGCACCCTCGTAGAAGCAGGGGGAGGAAGGACAGGATGGGGACTTGTAGAGGGGAAACTGGGACGGGGGTAACATTTGAAATGTAAATAAATAACTGATACAAAACAGGAAAATAAAATAAAAAAAGAGGATGGTGATGCTCTAATGCACACATGTCCATTCCTTTGGACATACTTCTGGCTTCTCTGATTATCTGTATCTTTATAAATTCATTCAAGTGAATCTAAACAATCAGGGGTTATGTTAGCAACAGCTAAGGTGGGCAAACACTTCACATTTAAAGGGAAGTGGAAAGCAGGCAAAGTCTAGTGCTGACTTCAGATGTTTCTGAAACTGCTAAAAGTAGCATGTAAGCACCAAAAGTGCCTATCCCTGTTAGAAATAATTACTTGACAGGGAGGAAAAGAAGGCATGGCTGTGTCTGAGGCTGAGGCCTGCCTGATTTCTGCAAGGCTTTGGTAATATGTGCCATAATCTCACTGTGCTCAATACGAGGACGCAAAGGCAAACTCCAGCTTATTACCTGGGTCTACATCTAGTGGTACATCTCTGCCACAGAATCTTTCTGCAGTGAGCTAGGACCGATGCCTAGATGACATATTACTAAAAAAAAGGTGTGGGGGGGATGTAAGAAAAACTCACCTCTTATTCTCAGAAATTGAGTGATAGTGTCTGAAGCACACTATCTTCACACATACAGAATTTATTGTACAATATAAAACATATACTAATAGTGTTTAAACATCACACATACATTACTTGTTTGAGCTAAGTAGACACTAAGTTAACGGATTAGTATGTCAAAGGTGAGGCAGTCAACAATGAAGATCCCACTATGAACTGAGTTTATGGGGAGATGTTCAAGGCAAACTAAATGTCAGTGCTCTCTGATGCTTACACACACCTGAACTTTACGAACTGGTCTAAGTATGCACATGGCTGGGTTAGTAGGATTCTGAGATACGGAAGATAATCTAATAAAGAAGACCACAGGGCTACAATTATTTAAACAAAAGGAAATCTTGATTAAAAACAGTCTTGATAGAGGTCATCTCGTCCTTCTAGTATTTAAACCCTTGAAGATGCTGTATTACACACACATGGTATGCACTCATTGATATGTGGATATTAGCCCAAATGCTCGAGTTACCCTAGATGCACAGAACACATGAAACTCAAGAAGGATGACCAAAATGTGAATGCTTCACTCCTTCTTTAAAAGGGGAACAAGAATACCCTTGGGAGGGAATAGGGAGGCAAAGTTTAGAACAGAGGCAGAAGCAACACCCATTCAGAGCCTTCCCCACATGTGGCCCATACATATACAGCCACCAAACTAGATAAGATGGATGAAGCAAAGAAGTGCAGGCCAATAGGAACCGGATGTAGATCTCTCCTGAGAGACACAGCCAGAATACAGCAAATACAGAGGCGAATGCCAGCAGCAAACCACTGAACTGAGAACGGGACCCCAGTTGAAGGAATCTTAGAAAGGACTGAAAGAGCTTGAAGGGGCTTGAGACCCCATAAGAACAACAATGCCAACAAACCAGAGCTTCCAGGGACTAAGCCACTACCCAAAGACTATACATGGACTGACCCTGGGCTCCAACCTCATAGGTAGCAATGAATAGCCTAGTAAGAGCACCAGTGGAAGGGGAAGCCCTTGGTCCTGCTAAGACTGAACCCCCAGTGAATGTGATTGTTGAGGGGAGGGCAGTAATGGGGGGAGGATGGGGAGGGGAACACCCATAAAGAAGGGGAGAGGGAGGGGTTAGGGGGATGTTGGCCCGGAAACCGGGAAAGGGAATAACAATTGAAATGTAAATAAGAAATACTCAAGTTAATAAAGATGGGGGAAAAAAAAGAAGTAACTGTTTCGGCCACAGGGAGATAAATGCAGATTCCGGGGCACCAAGTGAAGTGCACTCTGTTAGCCTAGTGGCAGACCTCAGCAGGCTGACAAGTCCTTGACTGCATTCCCTACAACAAACTCAGCTTTGCACATTAGTTCTTTGAAACAAATATTCAACAAATTAGATTGTGTAGAGAGACAATGAAAAACTCGTACATCAATTCACTAACTCCTCATAGGTTGGGTTGTAGAACTCCTTTATCGGCAACAAACCTCCAATTCAATATTTAGAAGAAGGCATTTTTAAAGCTCAGACTTCCTTTAACTCAACATTTACTAGGTATAGTTCTGAAGCCTCTCTGCCACTATGAATAGCAAGAATATAAAACATATAATTCCTGATTTCCTTAGGAGATCGCCATATGTTTCCGCAGAACATTTTCCTCATCAAAACAGATTTTCTAATTGCTATAAGGGATATAATGTTTTATTACAATTCACTATACAATTCTTAATGATTAAAATTTTAACTTTTTAACCTGATGAATTCCTTAACTTTATAGGCATATTATAAAAATCCCATTACAATTTTATATGAGAAAAAAAAAAAAAGCCTAGGAGAGCTAAAGCAATTCTGAACAATAAAAGAGCTGCTGAAGGTCTCACCATCCCTGATTTCAAGTTGTACTACAGAGCACTAAAACCTGAATGGCATGAAGCCAGACACATTGATCAAGTCAATCTAATTGAAGACCCAAACATAAATTCACACATCTATGGATACCAGTTTTTTGACAAATACACACTGGAAAAAGGAAAGCAACTTTAACATGATGTGCTGGTCAAACTGCTGTGTGCATGTAAAAGAACACAACTTGATCCTTATCCATTAACCATCCAGCACAAAACTTACGTCCAAGTGGATCTAAGACTTCAACATGAAGTCAGATACACTGAGTCTAAGAGGAGAGAACGGGGGCAATGGCATTAAATGCACTGGCACAGGCGACAACTGTTTGAACAAAACACCTATAAAACAGGAGCTAAGAACAACAATTAACAAAATGGGACTTAGAGAAACTGAAAAGCCTCTGGAAGGCATATTGTCATACGGACGAAAAGGCAGCCTACAGAATGGGAAAACATCTTAACCAACTCCACACCCAACAGAGGTCTAATATCCAAGAATATATGAAGGATTAAATAAATTAAATATCAAAAACCCAAATAATCCAATTAAAAAATGGGGATACAGAGCTAAACAGAGAGTTCTCATCAGAGGAATCGCAAATGGCTGACAAACACTTTAAAGAAATGTTCAACATCACAGCCACCAGGGAGACCCAAAGCAGAATGACTTTGAGATTCTATCTTACACACATGTCATAATGGCTGAGATCAAAAACTCAAGTGACAGCTCACACCTGAGAGGATGCAGAGCAACGTGGACACTCCTCCACTGCTGGTGGGAGCTCAAACTTTCATGGCTACTTTGGAAATCAACATGGCAGTTCCTCAGAAAATTGGGACTCTATCTTTCTGAAGATCCAGCTATACTGCTTCTGGGCAAATACTCAAAATATGCCCCATCCAACCACAAGGACTCTTGCTCAGCCATGTTCACTGCGGCTTTATACACAATAGCCAGAAACGGAAAACAACCTAGATTTCTCTCAACTGAAAAACGGATAAAGAAAATGTGGTACATTTACACTATGGAGTATTACTTAGCTGTTAAAAAAAAATAACATCATGAAATTTGCAGGCAAATAGACGGAACTAGAAGAAAAGATCATCCTGAGTGAGGTAACCCTGACTCAGAAAGGCAAATATGGTATGTGTCCGATTGTGAATGAATATTAGCTGTGAAGTGAATGAAAATCAAGTTACAATCCACAGACCCAGAGAGGTGAGGTTCAGAGGGGGGCTCTGGGAGTACACATGTACCTCCCTCTGAAGGGGACATAGAATAGACTTTGTGAGTGGGCTTGGAACAATGAGGACAGGAGCAAAAATGGATAGGAGGGGATATGGGGAAAGAGAGTGCAGGAAGACAGCTGGAATTGGGGGCTTAGGGGCAGGTATGGAAACTGAATGCTTTAGAAACATCCTGGGACCTAGGAGGGTGACCCTAGTGAAGACTCCTAGTAATAGAGGATATGGAGCCCAAAGTGGCCATTTTTTTAGAGACAGTCAAGGCTCTTGGTGGTGGGTGTAGGTTGCATTTGGTTGAGATGCTCGGCAAGGAGACCTGTGGAGATCCCCAAACAACCCAGGCTGGTGCTAGGACAGGTTGCTCTCTGCAAACCAACAGCGGGAGCAACACTGATGAGGACAACATCTACACCACTCACTCAACATAGCTACGCCGAGCTGATGCCTGTGTGGAGATTTCACTTCTACACTCTAGACTCCTGGGTGTGGGAAGCGGGCTCTGCGGGCTACCAGAAGAGAAACGTGGAAACCAACCTGGGCACGAAACCCTCCACAAACAATCTGTCCTGCCTCCAAGATGTGCTGGGGGCAATGGTGGTGCAGAATTTCTGAGCAAACTCTGATTTAACTTGAGGCCCACTCCACTGCTACTGCCTGGATGTCCAGGAACCAAAGATTGAATAGCGCAGAGACTTCCGGTAGAAGCAGGAACCAAAGATTGAATAGCGCAGAGACTTCCGGTAGAAGCAGACATGACTGGCAAACACGCAGAAGGCAACAAGGAAAACAGAAAATCATGAAATCCTTGATGATGTCATTCTGCTGTGCTCATAGATCAGTCACTTGTCCAGTTGTCATCTGAGAGGCTTCTTCAAGGAGGAGGTGGAAGTGGGCGCAGATACCCACAGGCAAACCTTCCTCAGAGAGTCTAAATTGGAGGTCTCTATCGAGCCCTCCCCTGAGAGATCAGGGAATCCCATGGAGAAGGGAGAGGAAGATACAGGAGTCAGAGGGGATATGTGACACCCAGAGAACATGCCCCCCAATCTAAGTTCACATGTGCTCACAGAGCCCGATGTGGGAAGCACCAGGACCTCCACGTGCAGGCCATGACCGTTAGCTTGGTGTCTTCTGGGACTCCTAACCATGGGAATGAGTCATCTTTTGCCTGATGTTGAGACTCATTTCCTCATATTGGGCTGCCTTGCCCAGCGTCAACATAAAGACGTTTGCCTCGTCTTATTACATCTGGTTTTGTCCTGTTTGCTATCATCTCTTGGAGGCATGCTCTTTTCTGAAGAGGAAATGGAGGAAGAGTGGATCTGAGGGGCAAAAGAGGTACAGGAGAAAGTGGGAGGAATGGACGGTTGGAGAAACGGTGGTTGGGTGCACCGCGCTCTATCTATTTTTAATAAAAAATAAAATAAAAATTTAAAACCCCGGCTTTGATTTGAAATGGATATCGCAGTTACTGATCTTTAGAATCTTTGCAAGCTAGGAGCGAAGTGGGTGGAATCTGTCTGATCTCTTCCAAACTCTGACCTCTGTGAATTTCCCATGGCTACTACTCCAGGATGGAGCTATCTGACTCTGCCTTGGTTTATGCACACCACCTGACTGGAGTACAAAGCTAAATGAAGGAGATCCCTCTGTTAGAGAACAGCAGGTCTTGAACCCAGACAAGGTCTCACAATGTGCCTTGGTTCACTCATATGCTTTCCTAATTACCAATGCATGGTGGAGAGAACTTAGCTCTACAAAACATGATTTTTTTTTTAAATCTACCCTGCTAACTACCCTATGACGAGATGCTCACATGTGCAAATAGTTCTGCTTCCCTCTCAATTCCTAAGAATCTTTGATTACCCAAGGGTCAGGGGAGTATCAATCCACACAGTCTAGCTGGAAAGGAAAAATGAGCCAAGGATCATGGTAACTGGTATGTGGTGTAACCCAGTCCAGATCACTGGAACTTGTACTTAAATAGAGCACAATGGGACCACGATATATAGCTAAGGAAACCCAAAATAACTAGCTCACGAAAGTTGTGGTGTGATGTAAGAGAGGAGGAAAATGATTAAGTCCACATGGAACCAAGAGTTCAAAGATGTCCTCCTTGACAAAACCCAGGAACGACTGGGAGAAATTCAAAGGTGAAAGATTTCCTAAGGGCAGTATCAGTAGCTTGCTGCAAACTGGGGAAAATCTGCTTTGCCTGCTGTATTGTAACTTTTTATTTAAAGGTCACCCCGTAGGTAAAGATTTTAATCCATACTCAGAAACACTGTTAAATATTATCATGCCAGTTAAATCTGCAAATGTCTCATCCAGAGTTAGGTATTTAGCCAGGAAATTGCTTTCCTGCTCTCTATCAACAAATGGATTCTGATGTGTACAGGGAGAAACAAGAGCTCCAGGGTAGCCCTTGTGATGAAGAAAAACAAAGCTGTAGTAGTTACGTTAATTACCTGTCCTCAAAATCAACTGTGCAGTTCTCCTCATCAAAACGATTTGCTACTGGCCAAAGACCAGAGAAGAAGCCTCAGTGAACCAAAGGCAATCGGTCAGCAGGAGACTCTCACACACACTTTCAGTGAGCTGATTTTGGACAAATGTAAGCAGTGCTGAAACTGGGCATCCGTATGCACAAACAACAATAAGGAGAGAACAAAAGCAGAACTCCAAATAAAAACAAAACAAAATGACTCTAGCCAATTGCTATTTCTTCACTCAAAATAAGCAGGTCACTCCAAATGGATCCTAGACCTATGAATAAAAGTCAAATCAACAAACCTAGAAGAAACATGGTAGAAAATCTACAGGACCTGAATTGGTGTCAACTAGTAGATCTGGCAACAAGGTAGGACATATGTAAGTTGGACCTTATTAAAATTACACGCTTCTGCTCTGTGAAGACAGTCCTAAGAATGGCAAGAGAGGACTAGAACTTTTTTTCCAGAACATACTAATAAAGGGCCATTGTGCAAAGTGTAAGATGATCTTGCCAATTTAAAACCAAAAAACTAAAATATAACTTATGCATAACTTAAAATGCACTAAAACATGTTAAAAACTAGGACAGTGACCTTAATAAATTAGTAAGCACAAGGGGGTGCACAAATGTTTGCCTGAAAGCCCCAGTCACAAACCTGACAACACCAAAGGGTGGGTCAGGAGGGATTCTGTTCGCTCTTGGGAGAAATGGGAAAAGAAACCACAACTTTTGAAGTGTCTGGCAGTTTCTATATCATTGGGGTAGAATCCAACAATTTCCGTTTTTGTTGTCAAGGAGTTGAAAATAGGTCTATACAGAATACCTGTACATAGCTGCTTACAGCAGCTCTATTTATAACTGGTGATGGGTACTAAAACACAGAAGGCCATGCATGGGCAGTTATCTGGGCACACGGAAACTGCCCTCTCCTGCTCGGTGCTTCTATAAATGTAAAAGTGCTTAAAGAAGAAAACTATGTCTTCTAAAAGGGCAGGATTAAAGGACAATGATTCCACTTTGGTGTCCGACATCCACCCCATTCACGGGAGACTGCCTCACAGTCTGCAGCTGTTTCACCCCACAGAGAACGCCTACCCTCTCACTGTGAGGTCCAGGGTGTAAGAAGACTCTCTCCCTGCTGGCTTCCACTCCTTCAGAGCAAGCTCACAACACGCGCCTAATGAACAAGGTGCAGCTTCAGGATGGTTATACACGTGATCACAGCAACCCGAGACAAGCAAGGCCTGCACCAACAGCTTTTCTTCTTGATGTTACAGGGCGGAAAGGCAACCTTGCCTTCTGATGGGAACATTAGCTTCCTAATAGACTGCTCGGTGACACTGTTTTTTTTCTTTCTTTTTTTCCTTAAACATCTAACTGCCTGACTCTATCATTCCTCCTGGAATACCACTGCTACTTAAAACTTCAAAACCTCAATTATAATCACTGATCTTTAATAATAAAGACGCCAGCCTACTCAGTAACTTTGACACCTTAATAACCACGCGTGCAGTCTTGAAAACCAGACTACATGAGATAAATTTAAAGACGTAAGTACATAGCAGTTTTTCTTTAATTGTGATGAAATTGTCTGGTTCCAGGACAGAAAAGAAAAAAAAAAAAAAAAACAACCCTTAATAACCAAATTCCGAAACCAACAAAAACGGTCAACCGTCTTAGGCCTCAAACACATAATAATAATAATAATAATAATAATAATAATAATAATAATAATAATAATAATAATTTTATGCATTAAATGTACTGTCTGCCCAAAATGCAGAACTGGTATGATAAAGAAAAGTTTATTTACTTATTTATAAGAGAATAAAATTATTATGATTACAAGCATCCCAGACGTAAGCAATGGGCTAATAGGGCTAATATTAACTTGGATATTTTGTCCTTCTTCATGGAGAGTTTATGAGGAAGACAACACACTTCTTTTTAGCAAGCAAAGTGCAATAGTTAAAAGGGTACAAAAATCCCAGATATCAAGTCAGTGATAGGAAAAACCTTCTGCACGTTTGTTACAGTATATACGTTCAATATGGAGAGGCCATTTTAAGATGAGCTGAAAAGCAGATTAAAACAGAAAGTAATATCCAGTTTAATAATCCACTTTTTTCCTGTGATATGCTATGATTATCTGTCCTGCCATATGTCACTAAGGTAGAAAATATTTTATAGAAAAATAATATACTTTTCAAAAAATACTCTATGTGTAACCTACTAAACTATAAATCCAGGTGTTTCACAATTATTTTCCTTTCATAATGCTGGAACACAGCCCAGAACAGATGATGCCAGAAGTCCAGACAGAATCTCTGAAACTAAGTTCTTGCTACTTGGAGAAAATGCCATTTTCAAGTAATATCAATCATAAAATCTATCCATAATTTCCTTTAACATGAAGAAAATCAAAACTTTGAGAATCGTGTAATAATTAAATTGTCTGTTACCATGAACCTATATGAAGGTTCTCTAGTAATTTCCCTCCACGAAATAAGGCTGTTTGCCTGCCACGTGGCTGACCTCCATGCCAGCTTAACTTAAATGGCATGGCGTCCGCTTTCTCTCTATGTTCATCCTACAGGCAGCTGTCCGAATTTATAGCTTGTGTGACTTTCTTTAAAGTCTAATAAAACTGACCTCAAGCCTCAAAAGAGGGGTGTGTGTGTGTGTGTGTGTGTGTGTGTGTGTGTGTGTGTAAAAACTAGAACAGTAAAGTTCCTAGTAACTTTAGCCGAGAAATTCATATTCATGCAGAGTGTACAAAAGTGCAACCAGTCCATGGGTACCAAGGTCAGTCCTAGTCTTTACAATTGAGACGCATGGAATTCACCAAATTCACACATATTCTTAAAAAAAAAACTTAAAAATGTGTACAATCCATAACTTAGCCACAAGACAATAGAGCCATAAAAGTAGCAACATAAAATAAAGTAACACCTCTATTTACTTCCTGAGAAAACTGACATAGTAGCTTCCTAAAGCTGGTCCCCATGAGAATTTATATAAATCGGATGCTTAAAATATGTCTGGGTATGATGAAAAAGGAAAGAGAAGTCACAGAAGATAATACAGGAAGAAAATCAAGTATTCTACACACAAGCAAGAAAACAGTGTCCTCTGTCTGGGTTTTTGATTTCACCTCACTGGACACAGAACAAAGGATCTGTATGTCTTCACAGTGCCCTTCGGAGACAGGTATCTCTGACTGCAGTTGGAACGCTGAAGTTCTCAACAAATAGTTTTCTCGGGGTAATGTCAGCAGAACGGCGTCTTCCTGTGCTTGCCCGCATCAGAGTTCGGGATGGGAGCAGCACCCTGCCCTAGCCACTCGGACTTGATTCACAAGAACCTCAGTGTTCTCTCCTACAGCACCAGACAAGCTACTGCCCCACATTCCTGCTCAACTCTGAGTTGGGACCCCCTTTAAGTCTAAATTAGTAGTCAAAACCCAGACAGTTTTCAAGCATATTCCAAAGCTCCTTAGAAGAATGATGTGTCCATTTCAGTTCCCTGATTTTAAGATACAAAGTATACAAGGAAATCCTTAAACCCAGAATGTTAAACTTCATTGTGGCCACAAAAAGGGGAGGGTGCAAAGTCCCAATGTGTCTCCTGATCCCTTTGGAGGCTGAAGTCACAGACTTCATATGATTTTCCCTTTTCCTATCTCTGTTATAAACTGGTAGACGCCAGCATGCTAGGGTATAAAGGGCTCCCACAGTGAGCCAAATTCTCACAAGTTCAACATTCTGGTTTCCTTCATTAATGGGGAAGCCATTGATGTTTTTAAAAAAAAATTAAATGGAACACTCTACAGTCTATCTTCAGTAAATACCGTGCATTAAATATAATTAAGTCTCCCTTCAAAAATTCAGGACATGAAATTGCCTCGGGTTTCTCTTTTAAATAAATTCCACTTTCAATTCGAAATATTTCAGCCCTGGATGCTGAAGGTATAAGAGATGAGAGTGAATTTATATTAACTCCAGTTTTACTCTGGAATTAGTCTTTCCTCTTCTAGTTGTTTAAAAGCATACTATTTTAACGTTCATATAAGATCCACTCTCACCTTTTCGGAACCCCTCACCAGGCATAGGCTGTTACTCACATCAAGTTGCTTGTTCACGTTCTCAGCTGCCGTCGTTATCAACCTGTTCAGTAAACATGTGCTTAGCCCTGTCCTCCATCATACGTGAGACACGTTTACCTTCACAGTTGTGCACATGTTTGGTTTTCACAGATTTTAATGTAAGAAGGGACTTAGCAAAACTGACATCAGGAGGTTCGAAAATGGAAACCAACGTGAAGAAACGTAAGACCCAACCTGGAAACTCATTGGCCTTTTACCTTGAGTACGTAAATTAACTGTCAGTCTTAATTTCCTGCTTTGTAATATGACACACACTCTTTACACTAGTTCTAGAAAATGGAAGAAAATGCAGACCATGAAAATTGGGAAAAGTACTTATACACAATTTAAAAACATCAATCAAAAAGGAAACATATAGAGGACATGGTCTAAAAGAAAGAGAGAGAGGGAAGGAGGGAGGGAGGGAAGGAAAGAACAAAAGGTGATTCGTTTTAATTTTTGCTTACCTGTGTGTGTCTGTGTTGTTCATGTATGCACTTGCCCATAGTGGCCAGAAGAGGGCATAAGATCTCCTGGGTCTGGAGTTGAAGTTGAGAGTTGTCTAATTCTGAGTCCTCTCTCTAGTCTGTACACGCCATGTACTAGCCGATCACCTTCAGAAGCTGAAACACTAAATGGCTCCCAAACTGAAATTTAGGTGCTTCCCACACAACTGTGAACCCACTCCCTAGCACTCAGACTCCCGTTACCTATGTGGCCTTTCATTTTTTTCTCTTTGCCACTAAACTTCTAGAGGGCAGGATCCATGCCAGACACAGGTTTGGATCCATGTAACCCACATCACTGCCCACAACAGACAATTACATAATAGTATGGACTGGTAATCTGCATTTCGGTAGTTTAACATTGGGGCTAGATAGATTGTCGTGCTATGGTGCTGGTTTTGGTGTTTTAGACCAAAGGAAAGAAGGAAGGAAGATGGGAGGGAAGGAGGGAGGAAGGAAGGGAGGGAGGGAGGAAGGGAGGGAGGGAGGGAGGGAGGGAGGGAGGGAGGGCAGGCGGAAGGATGTAAAGGTATAGTAAGCCTTCTGATTCCTATTATAGATGATGCCTCATGGAAATTCTTGTTCTGCTGAAGAAGATGGAGCCACTCTAAATTGAGGGTATTGCCATTTGAGGAAGATGAGGAGAATGCAAACCCACCCTGGCATTTAGGAGTAGGCATGGAGCTTGCAAAGCCCGTGCCTGCCGGGTGACATCGCACCTAGCACCCGAGGATGTGGTGCCCGTGAAACTGTTCTACTTTTACTTTGTATGCAGTCATCTGTCTCTGGAGCTATCTAAATCTTCAGCCTAATGACATGTTTGTGCAATTATATATATTCAAATGATGCCGAAATATATTTAAATTAGGATTAGGAATCAATAAAAAATTATTTCACTAAAGATCCTGATATTTAATATTGAGAAAAAATCAATGTCTCAAATTCTGCTCCTAGATTTACATAGGCAGGAGAGACACAGGTAAGCGGAAAAGCATCATGGGAAGAGGAACAAGATAAGGGCAGGCATGGGGATTAGCACTGATGGATACTCATGACGTCATATCCAAGCACGGGAAGGGCTGGAGAATGGCAAAGCAGAGGCAGCGTGGAAACCAAACCACACAGAATCTTAACACCATACTAGTAATTAGGGTGGTGCTCCGGAAATAATGGGAGCCACCAGGGACTTCCGAGCAGCCACTGATAAGATAGATTCACACTGTCAATCACGAGGCTTACAGGAAGAAGGTATGGAGGAAGACCAGGTAGGAGACTGTTGCAGCAGACAGACTCAGGTGAAGGTGGAAAGGAGGGTGGTGATGTAGGTCACATTCCAAAGAGAGGTGACAAGGCTCAGGGGACAGCTGGGTGTGAAAACACAGCAAGAGAAGAAACCCACATGGACAAGTACTGATGCACGATAACAAAACCTAGGTTTATATGTGAGATATTTTTACCAAGATAACAAGATGATAAACATCTTGGAACCTGGCACCTTAGGATGTCACAGCTGAAACATTACAGCACCTTGGAAGCTCTTCTGATGTCACTATGAGCATAAACCTTATAATGGCTCAACACCATTAACCAAGGAATTGAAAATCAAAGAGCAAGAACATAGGCACACAGTATGATCAAGGCAGCAGGCTATGTCACAACAAAGCAGGAAGACCTCTGTCCCCAGCATCAGGATGGCTTCATAATCTCTGTGGATTATAATGAAACAGGACAAACTAGATGACGGCGTTCGACGGCCAATGTTTACAGGCTGTTTTCTCTCTTATCAGCTTCCCAAAGATTGTTCTATTCTAAGATACGTGGGACTTGCAAGCCATAGAGTTGGCATTCTACAAATATTTGTTAAGTGGATTACACATGTTTAGAACCAGTTGTTACAACTAAACTTTGAGTAAACCCAATCCACAAATGATACTTAGGACTCAAAGGAGGTGATGAACATGGGCTATACTTGATTGCAAGTGGTTATAATTATTAATGAGAGGGTAAATGCTCTAAGCTCCGAATTCCCTTCAAGATGCAATGAAACTTGGCTGAAACTTTGGATAGGGGAAAAAATTGGTTGTGAAAACCATGTAACTGACATTCATTTCGAGTCCTGTTTTTATAAACTTCTTCAGCTGGTCTCTCTGGCATCTTCACACTTTGAGAAAGTCTCAAGTAGGCTGAGTTGCTCTGACACCATAAACAGACTAGGCAACTTCAAAAACAGTATATCTATTCCTCCCAGCTCTGGAAGCTGGAAACCCATGAGGAGAAATGCCCCCCGAGGAAACCGAGTCCTTAGGACATCCCATGGGCTCCTGGCTTGGTTACTACATTAAGATCCAGATTTTAGCAAGAACGATGGGAAGACATGTTGTTCAACCAAAGAGCAACTTCTTTATGTCCAACAAAGGCATTTCGTCATGAACATCAACAGAAGAAAGCAGTCATAAAAACATTATGAGGGTGCTTCCAGCCAGACCTGAATTATCTTATCATCAAAGGGACTTCACATGAATGTCCTTCCACATATATAGACATGGAAGACTGATTGTCACTAATTATAATTCTGGGTCAGTGTTTAGGAAATACAGGTTCCCACGGAAGACAACACCAAATTATTTTTCCTCAAAACATCCTACTCAAACCAGTCTCCAGATTCATATCAGAAATGCATGGCACAAAAAAATACATTTAAGCAGAAGAGACACTGACAAATTTATTATATATGTGCATATATAAATGTTATAGAATCAAAAGCATAATAAGAGCTCACTTTACATAAGGCATTTGCTAAACCCTATTGATTATATTATGAGAGGTATCACCAATGTTGAGAAAAGAAGGCAAGGCTTGAAAAATACTTAGGAGAAGGCTAAATGTAACAATGTCAGGAGGATCATCTCCTCCAGGGTTGTGCTTCTCATCCTGTAGATGTCTATGGCCCTGCAGCACAGGAATTCCCTGGGAGTTTGAGGAAAAAAAATGCAGAGTTTTAGACAATCCTGTACCTTCTGAGTGCCAATCCAAACATGAGAGTTAAAATCCATCTATGCACGTTATACGTTTAAGAAAAGAGGTTCTAGAAAAAAATTGGGTTGGCACTTGTGATGTAGCAGGGATGTCTAAGAGGAAGAATTTCAAGAGGACGAAAAAAGGTTAAAAAAACCACCTAACTGCAAAGCAGGAAGTAAAAAAATGTAATATTCATGGGCTAAAGAGAGGGCTCTGTGGTTAAGAGCACAGGATACTCTCAAAGAGGACCTGAGTTCTGTTCCTGGTGCCCATATTAAGTGTCTAACAACAACCTGTAACTGCGGCTCCAAAGGAAATGGGCGGCTTCTGCTTCTACTGACACGTGCACTCATATGTACACACTACCACATGGACATAGATACGTACATACACACACGTACGCACGCGCATTTATAAAAGGATGGTGTTCTTAGTGTTTTGAAATCTGCTGGTGGGCTTTTCATTCTCTTCCGTACTCAGAACGATGGGGGAAGAGTCAGATGTGAGTGTCACCAGAGGGCGAGGGAACGGTCTCCGAGTGGCCTACTTTCCCAGGCAACCCTCTTGGCAGAGCCTACATGCTCGGGAGGTAATCAGTAGCAAAGACAGAGGCAGATGGGGACGAGCAAGGCAGAGTCAGACCTCTCTCTTCCTTTCACCCCGGGCCAAAGTTCTAGAGGTAACTGGCAGGTCAGGGAGGAGGCTTTCTTCAATCTGGTGGAGAACTGTGGCTAGGAAGGGCTGACCGTGCCACTCCCAACCTCACAGCGCCCGTGAGCCATGGGCACAGTGTACACTTCTCTTGAGGCAGGAAGATGCAGAGCACTGGAGTCTACAGAATGACCCTGCAGCGGAGGGACGCCCGGAGCAAACATTGAGCAGGGAGGACCACAGCGTCCTCAACCGACAGTGCCTCAAACATCGAGGTAGTCTGGCGGCCTATCTGTCAGTAGACCAACAGGTGTGATGACCCATCAGTCGGGTTTGCCGAGAGATGGGAATGAACCTAGCTACCATGATGACATCACACCATGGAGGTCAACAAGGATCCCCAGCGCAGTGCTAGGCAAGTTCCACAACAAACATTATCAAGGATCGGTGGTACCTTCAACTATGGAAGAAGAAAGAAAAGGGGGGGGGGGTGATGTCTAAACAAAGGATAACAAATGTCCTCAGCCTTGATCGCATGGTCTTAGGGACCTTAGAAAACCCGGCGCTCCCCTTGCCTTCCACAAAACCGACATGGTAGTGGAACCATCCTAATGTGTGTGAAGGAGCTATGCTCCACTGTGACATCAAGACACTTGGAACAGGAGACCACCCAACTTCTCAAGCTACGTATGCACTGTAGGCAGTGATTAAAGATCTGGGAAATAAGAGATGAGTAAGCGAAACTAAGACCTTAGAAGTGGTGTCCAGAAAAGGCAACCACACCCTTAAAAGGTCAGGACATTAAGAGGTAGGCTAAAATGTTACTGACCAGAGGAAGCAAGCCTGTGGATACAGAAGTAGCAACAAGAGTTATGGGAAAGCCCAAACTAAGTATAAAGGATTCCATCCCAGAAGAGGAGAGACAAGACCTTACCTCTTCTAAATAAATACTGATAGGTGTGGTTATCTGAGTGTCTGTCACATTTCTCAAGGCTTCCAGATCTGTGAAATAGCCTGTGATATAAAACCACTTCATCAGTGAAAACATCCACAATCTACTGAGATCTCACGGTAAATGCCTGTAATCCCAGATAATTTTAGGGAGGACTAAAACAGGTTATAAATTAAAGCCCGTGTGGGATATGCAGTGAGTTCAAGGCCATCCTATGCCTTGAGGGGGAAACAGAGGCTAGGGATATAACTCATTTAACATTTCATTCATGAAACCTTCAGTCCAATATGTACTACCACCAAAATGGGAAAACCATCTATTCATGATTGACTAAATTATCATTTATGAGAAAGTAAAAGAAAGTCAGAAGTAATCTAGCATTATGAAAGAGATTTTAAAGTATTAAGGAATACATGAATGGTTGTCTTTGCCTCATATTACTTTAATGTCAGTAAGGGACCAGGACACAGGAGTCCTGCAGAGTGTTAGAATGCCAGAGAGGAAGGAGGTGAGAGGCGTGGGGGACTGAGGCGGCTGAGGATGGACAGGGCTCAGGTGTAGAGCAGTGTCTCATCAACAGAGCAAATTTACCAACCAGACTAGACACATCCGGGCACACGATCTGTGATCCATGTGACTGCAAGGATCTGTGAAAGTCAGGTCAGCAGTGCATGTACAGAACACACCAGCACGACGTGTGATTCTTAAAACGGGATTAACCTCAGAAACGCCAAGCCTCATGGGAGCTTTCTTCCAACCGCCATTGTATTGTGGTGGCCTCCCGGCAGCTATACTTACATGACCTGTGAGTGTAAAACGCTGGGCTACGCAGAATTAGCATGGACTAAGATTGCCAGATAAAAGGTAAGTTCCCAAGAAAGAGAATATGCAGTAGAAATTAGGTAAATAAATTCCAAAAATAAAAAGAATCCTGTGACCCCATCTTAGGCAATGAAAGCAGAAAGCATTTCTTGTAACTACAGGTTAAACCTTAAGGGATTCTTTATAGCTTATCAACAGATACCGATACTAACAGGTTTAATAACTCATAAATTAAAATAAAAGCTACTACCACTTTGTAAGAGATGCTTCTCCTCACCCAATAAATAAATTTAGGGTAGGTCTAGAATTTTATTTTTTTTAAAAATCTGATAAATTTCAGAATGGTTTAAAATGTTCTGAAATATAATCCACTCCCCCAGGGAAAGGGCACATTTGTCTGAATCTGTCCAAATGATCTTTCGTAATGTACGTTTACGGGATTGTTTGATTTAATAAAAATAAGGAAAAAAGAACAAGTATAAAATGAAAGTATACAAGGAAAATGGTGTTTGTTTTATCAACAAGTAATAATATGGAAGGCAAATACTGTTAAATGAATTATAAAGTCTTACAGGTTCTTAAAACTCACCCCTAAAGAATTCTAAACAATGCACAAACATTTGTCTGGTGTGGTGCCAGTGAAGGGGCTATTAACAGAAACTCAGGCTCTACAAAGAATCTGTGGTAGAAAAAGAAGTAATTAAAATTGATTTTTACCTCTGGAAGTCTTTGCTATGCACACATCTTTGCTAAGAAAGTCAACAAAACCATTAACGTCTAAGGCAGTAAATGGCTCAAGCGTAAGGCAGGGCTGAACCTCCAGTGCTGATGGCAGTCTCTATTAAGAACTCCTGGGCCATTTTCTGAGAACTTTAGCACATTAACTTATTCTGTCCCGAGCCCCATGAGCTAGATATATTTATTACTAGGCATGTATGGAGTTTAAAGTATGTAGACTACTTAAGGTCTCAAGAAAAACAAGTGCCATTAGAATTGTCACCAGCCTTCCTTCACTCCGGAGAGTACCTCCTACAAGGTTCAAGACATCTAAGGGAAGAAAGCTATTCACCCATAGCAAAGGATTCGGTGGGATTCTACATTACACAGGGCTTGCAGCCAATTAGGATCAAATATGCTCAGAAAAGCACAAGAGAGTTTGACAAATACAGAGGCACAGTAATCCCTGGGGCATTCTGCAACTCTGAAATTCCCCAAACTGAATGTATCCCTCTTATGATTTTTCTTTTATAATTTTTTCAATTTTATTTTTCTTGGATATTTTATGTATTTACATTTCTTTCTTTTTTTTCATCTTTTTTAACTTGAATATTTCTTATTTACATTTTGATTGTTATTCCCTTTCCTGGTTTCCGGGCCAACATCCCCCTAACCCCTCCCTCTCCTCTTCTCTATGGGTGTTTCCCTCCCCATCCTCCCCCCATTACCGCCCTCCCCCCAACAATCACGTTCACTGGGGTTCAGTCTTAGCAGGACCCAGGGCTTCCCCTTCCACTGGTGATCTTACTAGGATATTCATTGCTACCTATGAGGTTGGAGCCCAGGGTCAGTCCATGTATAGTCTTTGGGTAGTGGCTTAGTCCCTGGAAGCTCTGGTTGGTTGGCATTGTTGTTCATATGGGGTCTCAAGCCCCTTTGAGCTCTTTCAGGCCTTTCTCTGATTCCTTCAACAGGGGTCCCATTCTCAGTTCAGTGGTTTAATCATGGCATTCGCCTATGTATTTGCTGTATTCTGGCTGTGTCTCTCAGGAGAGATCTACATCCAGTTCCTGTCGGCCTGCACTTCTTTGCTTCATCCATCTTATCTAGTTTGGCTGTATATGTATGGGCCACATGTGGGGCAGGCTCTGAATGGGTGTTGCTTCTGCCTCTGTTCTAAACTGTCTCCCTATTCCCTGCCAAGGGTATTCTTGTTCCCCTTTTAAAGAAGGAATGAAGCATTCGCATTTTGATCATCCCTCTTGAGTTTCATGTGTTCTGTGCATCTAGGGTAATTCAAGCATTTGGGTTAATACCCACTTATCAATGAGTGCATACCATGTGTGTTTTTCTGTGATTGGGTTACCTCACTCAGGATGATATTTTCCAGTTCCATCCATTTACCTATGAATTTCATAAAGTCATTGTTTTTGACAGCTGAGTAGTACTCCATTGTGTAGATGTACGTATCCCTCTTATTAATTCTAGTCTCTCCCCACCCCCTTTTGGCCATGAAATTTTGGTCTTTGACCTAATAATAAACATATTACTCCTCTAAATACACCTGGTAAGGCTAACAGTGGTAACAAAACCATAGGGCGTTCTTTATAAACACCACCAGTCATAATTCCTACCGCTTAAGGACAAAACACGAAGAGAGCATGGTGTGGATGAGGTCTGGGTGTGCTCTGCTGGTCTTCCTATGATCCCAAGTGACACAGGGCTCTGATAGCTCATGTCTCTTCATAGGACTACATACATTTTGCAAAGCCAAGTGTGAAGGAGCCATGTGATGATATTGTCCAAAGTAAAGAACTGAGAATAAAGGAGAGACAACATCGACACAGCACAGTCCAGCCTATCAGTTAACTTATCCAATCGCACAGTGCTTTTCTCATCAAGCAACAAGGATCCATCCCACAACTAATTTTCACAACTCCGTAACGAATAACCTATTAAGTTTTAGTCACTCTAACTAGCAACACATAAAGATAAATGGGGATAGGCTGGGTTGAAATCCATCCAAATTATCCCAGATACCACAAAAATGTGCCAATTCTTTCTGCATATTAGTCAAACTCAATGCTGACTCCTATATGTATCTGCTTCACCAATAATGACGAGAAGGCTACTCTGGGCTGCCCGATCAGTCGGTAAACAAGTCCCACAAGATTCTTTTACTAAGAGCCAATCCCACTGAGCAAGTTAACCAACATTTTTTTTAAGTCAGCAATTTCAGTATGGTGCAATCAAGAAGAATGATTAATTTAGACTAGATAATCAAGAACAACCTCATTAACAAGGTAGAGAGAGAGAGAGAGAGAGAGAGAGAGAGAGAGAGAGACTAATCTTTCACATTGCAATTTGAGTACAGATAGTATCATAGATTCAATACAGAATGTCAGAAACCAGTGATTTCAGGTTCCATAGGTATATTACTTATAAAGAGTTAGAGAATATAAAATTACAATCACTGTCCATTTCCTAGTGTTACATATAAAATACCAATGGAGACGCCTGGCTGGTAGGAGCTGCTTCAACGTATGACAGACAGGATACAAACCCTGTTGCCCTGGTGTGCTCAGTATACATACTACACTGAGTTCTCTCCTAGGAAGGACTTGGGAGAAAGACAGAAGCATGACAGATTTCTTAAAGCATCCCGTTAGAAGTACCTGGGTTCTCACGCGTGCACTGTTGGAACATACCTGTACCTTAAAGGTGGTGAGGATGGAAAGGGAAAAAGACATCTGGCTACTGAGAGAATAGAGGGGTCCTTGTTAAAACAGGTAGAAAGCTCAGTTGATCTGAGTCCTGTGAAAAGCAAACTTCCAAGCCACCAACTTGGATATTTAAATGAAAAGACTTCATCTGTCTTATGTAAATAATAATAATAATAATAATAATAGTAATAATAATAGTAGTAATATATCATTATTACTATAGTATTCTAGGTGTGTTCTGTTTCGGTTAGCCTTTTCCTATAAGAAAATGGGGGGAAAGTATGTTGTGGAATAAAATGAAATACGGCTACAAGACCATCGAAATCCTTTGGACAAGAAAGGGAAGAGTATGTGTTCTGCCCACATGCGATACCACCCAGTAAGAAGCAGGGAGGACCAAGGAGCAGAGGGCAGCATCTCCTGGTACAGGCCCTCAGCAGTGAAGCTCCCTGGCCGGGAGCCGTGGGGGGTGGATCCTCCCTATGTACTGCATTTTGAATGGGTGTGTGGCAGGACGTTCAGAGCTCATGGCTGCCTCTTGTCCCATCATTACATTTTAGAACAGACAACTCGTTCCATCGTTTGTTTATTTTGCAGGTCCACAAATTACTGAAGATAACTAGAATCTCACCCAAACCCAGTAAGAAAACTGGTGTTTGTTAAGTGGAGAAGATGGGGACGACACTTTATATGCAGGATGGACTTGAAGCTTTGACAGCTGCACACTTGGCTGTGGCAGGTAAGGTCAAAGTACCCAGTCAAGCCCCATCCTTAGAACCTGCGAATGGTGCCTTATGGCAGTTCAATGCACTCTACAAGTATAACTATAAATCTTACGGTAGGTCTGTGAGCGCGGAATTTGTAGATGAGCTTGATGTAGTAATCATAAAGGCTGTTAAGAGGTGAAAAAGAGAAGCAGGGGAGGAGAAGCTCACTGGCTACAGTTGGCTCTGAAGGAGAGCCTACTATAAACCAATTAAAACATGCAGCTACCTCAAGAGCAGCATTCCCAACCTCAGGGTCATGACTCCTTTGGCAAACTCCTATCTCCGACAATATTTACATTATCATTATGATTCATAAGAGTAGCATAATTATAGTTATCAAGTAGCAATGAAAATAATGTTAAGGTGGGGGGGTGGGGAGGGAGGTCACCACAACATGAGAAACAGTATTAAAGGGTCATAGAGTAGGAAGGTTGGGGACCACTGCTCTAAAGTGTGTGAGGAAAGCCAGGGAACAAAGCAACCCTGAGAACCTCCAGAAAAGACTTAGAACCTTTTCGCAGGTTCTAAGAATGGGGTTTGACTGGGGACTTGGACCATACATACCTACTGTTTTTACCCACTGGAAATTTGTTTGGGAATTCTGCCTCCAGAGAACCTCATAACAAATATTCTGCAGTTTGAAACCACTTAAAATAAGCCAACAAATGTTGGTTTTTCAAACTGTTTTCCCCTGTCTGTATTAAGATTTCTAATCATCATTTAACAAGTTATTATAAAAGACAGCCTGAGCCTTACAAGATAAGGCTCTGTGACCTCATAGGCTCAAATGCCATCTGAGACCAGAAGCTCACCAGTGCCTTACCCTAGGGAATTACACACTGGGGAAATGCATGGCAAGACATGTGACCAAGAAATATGTGACCCAAGAATGTGACCAACACACTCCACTTGCCTTGCTTGAATGTGTTGATCTTAAATGTTCCAAGGCAACAGGAACAAATAACAAAATGAAAAACTAAGACTGTGGCTGGGTTCAAAAGCTTACAGTAAACACTTTCATGCCTTACCAACATTTTCCACCAAATTCTAGAAGATAATTCTTCTGTTTCCTAAGTCAGTCACTAAATCCTAGAGGGTAGGCATTAGAAGCTCCTGTCCTTGACACGTGTCACAAGTCAAGTCTCATGGTCTAAATGAAATGAACCGGAGAATAAATACTGAGGCAGAAGATCCGCTTATTCCCGAAACAAAGTAAAATGCTCTCAGATCACGAGGACGACGTGAACAGTAGACCCTCCTACAACAAACAGCAGTGTTACTTCCTGACTTTTATTAGTTATCTAAGAATATCCTGACTGTGGAAAATTAAATATTACAGCACTCTACTTGCTTTTAGGTATCATTCATTTATTTCGGTCATTTCATAGCTTGACTAGTCCGTTTTCTTTAATGCTGTTTGGCTGGTGTTTGTTCCTACAGATAGTGGGGAATTATGAAGAATATATTCTGGCATAATTTAGCACAAATTTATACATGGCAAAGTACTGTAAAGAAAGGGCAGAACACAGAGAACTGTAAGGACTATGTCCCCTGCTGCACTCACAATAGCTGGACTCAGGCAGGGACTAAGACCAAACACTAAACATCAACCAAATATTCTTAATCCCTGCTAACGGCTCCTGTTGTGGGAGTGGAAACCCTGGGAAGATGCTGGCCGAGAGGAGCCAGGTTTAAAACAAATGTTCATTGAGCATGCAACAGGGAAGACAAGAAGGTTTCGGACACACAGAATGTGTTTCAGCACACAGCACACGGCATGAGAAGAAAGAGAGGCAAGGGGAAAGGCCTGGAAGGAGCAGAGAAATAATCTTCAGCAATAAGGCTGTGGGACGCAGAGGGAGCCTGGAGCTAGAAGTGTGGGGGTGGGGGTGGGGGGGAGGATGGGAAGTGGACGATTCCAAGCACACAATGGCACAACCGGTAACTCCCTTTAGAATAACTAATAACACAAATAGACCAGGGACACAGAAGCACACAAGTCAATTGGAAATGACATGTCCATTCTTCCAAGGAAACAGACTGTTTGATTAGGGTTTTGGGAAATAGCTTAAGCAATGCAAAATTAAAACCTGATAAAGCAAGAATTTCTCAACTACGGAAGTCATAGTGTGAGTCCAAAGGCAGGGGAACGACTGACGGGCAGCAGGCAAGGTCCGCCAGCAGAAGACTTCAAAGTCTTCACCTGCTTCCCCACCCCTGCCCGTGAGCCTGTAATAGTATGCTATACCACAGAGGGGAGGCAGCTTCTGGAGGTGATTTGCTTGTGTGGGGAAGTTGAGTACAGAGAACTGTCTGCTATGATAAGCTCAAAGCTTTGAAATGAGATCGAAACTGAACAGCGAATTCATGAAAACCGTCCTTTTTTTTTTTTAAAGCTAGTACCTTTTATCTTAGAAAAATCATCAACAAATGAAATTTGATAAATAACAGGAGCCCAAGGTAGTCTAACGGAACAACGTCCTAATTGCAATTCTACTGCTCTTACAATTATGAATTCTCAAAGACGTAAGAATAAAAGGTGCTTTCTTCTGGAATAATTATTCATACGCAGTGGAAAGAGTGCTAAATATCCACAGGGCTCATGTAAGCATCTTAACTGATTCAAATACTGAAAGCTAGAAACTAAACTGAAATACTTAAGTGAACAAAAGTGCAGTCTGATGCCCTTCAGGTCAGGAGACAAGACTTGGTCCTCTCCATTGGTTTAGGCCTGAGTCTATGTACTTAGGCAACAGTGAAACACCTCTAATTTAAATAGTAAATACTACACACCCAGCACCCATATATTTACTAATTATTTGCAAATCTTATGCAAGATTCTCTCACTTCAGATGTTTAAAGAGATGCGCTCTTTTATGAAAAGGGGTGCACTGTTTTCAATAGACTGTTTTAAATGCTCTATGCTCTAAGTATTTTTAAATAAATCATTGAGGAACAGAACAAAAGACATGAAGATGAAGTCACCCTCCTAAGAATCTAAGTGGTACTGCTGGGTTACCCAGGATACCACTTTACATCTCAGTTGACCAGTTGCCATGAATTATTAGGTGGACGATGCCACACAGTTTATTGCACACGGCCTTAAACATCGAAACTTGGACTAAAGGTCATAATTCACTGCTAAGTCTGACTTGGAGAAAAATGTTTTCATTATTACAAGAATTAAGATTTGTGAAATAAGTACACAAGGTTTTTTTTTTTTTTTCTCTTTTAAATGGGAACTGGGCTGTCAGAGAAGTGAGAGACAAGAAGACAAGGATGGACTGGAATTCTAGACAGAAAACACAGTTGTCCAGAAAAGCCAAACCTCCAAGCAAGAAACAACATGCAAAGGAACCCATTTGCCGTTTGTTTGCCTGTTGATAATTTTAGAATCCTTCTAATGCATTGATTTGGAGGAATAAGAATCATAACTCCTCCTGGAACTCATCTCTCATTAATTCACCACAGATGGTAAGAGAAATCAACTTCAGCTGTATGTTACACACTCAACTATATTTAATAATTAATCTAAAACAGGGGTTCTCCGCAGAGGTTACATTTCTGCCTCCAGGGGGCGTTTGGCAACATTTTTAGGAGATGAGAGACGCTGGGCTGCCCTCAGCAGCTAATGGGTGGAGGTCAACTCCATTGCTAGACATCCTACAACACACAGGATACACACCCCCTCCCCAGGAACAACAAAGAACTATCAACTTCAAAAATCGCCAACAGTCATAAAAGAGATGCCATGCATTCTGAAACTGGCAGAAGCGAAATTCCATTTTTCAAATCTTTCATAGGTGTCTAATTAAAAGATAAGCTGCCACTACCAGGGAGGGGTCATTTTACAACTGCTTTAAATGTGGTGGATGGCAGCTCCAAGAACTGCATTGTAACCCACAAGACCTTCTGAGCAGGTTCTCTGAAACCACAGGAAAAGAACTGTCTAACCCTTTTATCTTATGTTTATTGTTAAGTCACCTGGTTCAGTATCAAGTCCTGTCTCTTCTGTAGCTAATCTTCTAAAAACACACTGACCTCATAAAAACACAGTATCTTTCTAATATAAAAATTCAGTCAATCCAATTTACAGAGAAAGATTTATGGGGGAGGCTGTGATGGGTGAAAAAAAAAAAAAAAACATCACCCAGGTCTTTAAAATGCAAAGTTATTTCACAGTTTGCTTGCAAAATGACTCAGATCATTATTACTTTTAGTCATGCCAAGTTTGCTTCTCCTAAGCCTACTAGTAATGGAGAAAGAACGAAATAACCACCATCTTTCTGCAGCCGTTAAACCAATGAAACAGGAGCTTACTAAAAAGCAGATTTGTGCAGTGATGTTTCCTTTTTATCAGACTGTGAGAAGAACACAAGCAAATCACTGGAAGTGCAAATGAAGATTGTAAGAAATCTATCATCTGCCCAAATACCTCAAGTGTGGGAGGAAAACAAGCAAAAGGAAACCCCGACTCACAGACCTAAAATAATAATAATAATAATAATAATAATAATAATAATAATAATAATATAACCTGTGAATATTTTCCTTATATCACTCAATCAAAATCCGGATTTACTCCTTTTTTCCCCCTCCGTTCAAAAAACTGGAAGACCTCCATGTCGGCTTTCAGCAAAACAGTGTTTTAAGAATGAATAAAGAAAGCCTGGTGTGCACCTGTCAAACCTCACTGGAGCGAACACCGCAGTGGAGAGACGACCCTGTGGTGGAGAATGAGCCTTTCGCACCTGTCAGGGCTCTTTTCACCCGCGAAGCATCTTCCTCTCCTACTATGGGAGCAAACGTGAGCCAACTTTGGTGGTTTCCATCCCCCACCCAGGCAAAATCCAGCCTCCGGCGCAGCTCAAGTCCTTACGCAGGGAAAACCTCAGCGCTCTTTTTCACTCACTGAGTCGCCATATGAAGTTGACAGGCAAGATCACTGAGACCCCACGGAGGCCCCACACAGAGAGCCCCGAGGCCACCCAACGTGGCACTTTCCAGGCGTGGGCAAAGCAGAACGCCTCATGACACCTCTCACCACGGGGTGTCCGTGGAGAGAGGGTGCTTGGCTTTGTGGTCCCGAATTGTCCCTCATCTAGGGAGGGCAGAGCTCAACTTCAAAGATAGGGTTCCCACGCGTCCCGCCGCCCGGCCACACTCTGGTCTGCCCGTGAGGTCGCGCGACAGTCACCGCCCCGGCCAAGAAGCCTCCTGCGTTGTGCAAGGGCTGAGATGCCGCGCTCGCTCCTTGCTGTCCCCCGACCCGGGCCCGGTCCCCACGGCCGCGCTCACCCAGCAGCAGCAGCTTGACCTCGCGCGCTGCCTTCTCTCCGTCCTCCCGGAGGTTGCGGTCGATCATCTTGCTGCGCTCCACGGCCGCCTTGTCCTCAGCGCTCAGTGTGCAGCCCATGGTGGCCGAGCGTCGCCGCGCCCTCGGCGCCGGGGCCGGCTGGCAGAGCGGGGAGAGGCTGGCCCGGAGGCGGCCCCGCTAGGTCCTCAGCTCCGGCAAGCTGGAGGCGAGGTCTGCTAACCGATACGCCGCCGCCTCGGGCGGCCGTCCCCGCCCGCGACGCTCTACGATCCGCGCCCGCGAGTCCCGGCGACCGCTAGGCTCCGCTACCGCCGCCGCCGCCGCAGCTGCCCGTGGCCGAGCCGCAGCCGCACACAGCCCGAGCAAGCTCCGCGTCCGCGCGCCGCCGCGGCCCCGCCCCTGCCCGCCCCGCGACCACTCCCAGCGCGCGCTCACGCCCGCCCGCGCACGTGCCGTCGGACAGCGCCCCCTCCGACCGCTGCGCGCCCGCGTGATCGCCGAGCCCGGCGCTTCCTGCACGTCCCCCCCACGAGGTGCCCGGTGCGTCCGCTGACTTCTCCAGCCCCAGCCTGGAGCTCACTAGCCCCCTCCCACGCTCCGGAGACCGCTGCTGGGATCCGTGGGTACCTGTCCCTTAAGGGCGCGGGTGGGACGCTTGCCAAAGTTGCGAACAAGGGGAAAAAAAAAAAAAAAAAAAAAAAAAGCAGTCCTGGGCATTTGAGCATGCCTGGCGCCTGCAGCCACGCAAGGGTTTGCAAAATGTGTGGGCTTGTGTGAAGGACCGTGAGAAATAGAGCGAAATGAGCAAGAAATGGGGCTCAGCGAAACCCGAAGTGGCGATCAGCCAAGCGGGAATCTTAATCTTGGAGTTGCCAATACTCACTTCCTCCCTTACCTTTTCTCTTTCTTTTCCTCTGGCTTTCCCTGTGATCTATGCTCACCTTCCTTTTCATAAGGGGACGCATTTTGAAGGATTTTCTTCGTAACCCGACAAAAACGTTTGACGAAGAATCAAAGAATTATTTTTAAAATGGCAAGGGCAATAAAACACACAAGCAAGTCTGCACTCTGCCTTTAGGGCACATGTAAGTTTCTCGCCAAGCTGAGTACCCATGTTTATGGCCATGTTGTGACTCCTGTGCCAATAGCCATGGCATCTGTTTTTTGCAGACCTTAGCTTCTTTGCTGGCAGATGAGCTGTTGAACCTTCCAGGTCAGGGCAAGGCCTAGATGGCTTTTCACCCAGCATGAGGGGAGGAGCATAGGTTGAAGGTTGGGCTCTCTCTTGTCAGTTGCACTGCTGATTATAGGAGAAATGTTGACTAAATAGATGAAGAAGGTACTAGGAGAGAAAATACATTCCTTGGCGAGATAAAAATCAGGCAGTTAGTCTTTGGCTCCCGTTTGAAAATCTGATTTTCAAAGAATCATTTGAAAATCTGGGGTTGGGTTCGAAGGTCTGTCTAAGCTGATGACACAGGCCCAGTAGCTTAGCTGCAGGTTGGGTCCCTCAGTGCAAGCAGAGCTTGTAGGTTGCCATTTTGTTAGAGTCAAACTTGCTGAGCACAAGATAAGCAGTGTTAAGAACTTCCTGAGCCTTTCCTAGGATTCTTTCAAAACAGAAGAAAACCCTGCACACTTTTAGGATATTTGGTCACCTTCTACCTCCTTTGTACTTCCTGGCACTGGAAATGTTCATCAGGAAGTCCAGAATTCATGAAAGTGACAGTCAACCCAATGTGAGTGAGCCATTTGCAGCTGTCAGTTGACTGCCCTTCCTCCATGGTTCAGGCCAGATGGGGAATCAGTCAGGTCTGAGGAGTGGCGAACACAGCTGCACTCCTTATGTTTGGACCAAGTGAAATTGTCAAAGAATTACATGGCTTACACCTTCCCTTTGAAAAGCTTGTCGGGGAAGTGAGAAAATAAATGAGTAGAAGAAGGGAAACCAAACTTCGAAGAGGCTGTAAAATGACGGTGTGGATGTAGGAAGGACTCTCAAGGGAGGCTGGTGGGCAAGCCACTGAAGAAGTGTGCACTGGAACACTGAACTGGTTGCCATAGCAAAGTACGGCAATCACATGGCTTCAACAACCGGCATGTACTTTATTTCTCAAGTCTGAGGAGTCTAAGATAAAAGGCCAATGGATCCAAGTCTCTCCAGTGAGGGTTCTCCTGCTGGCTAGTGCATGGCCACTTTACTAAGTGGAGAAGTAGAAGAAGGAGGCGAAAGAGAACCAGGAATGAGAGAAGAGGAAAATTCTTTCTTCTACTGTCGTTGCCCCCCTCCCCACTTTCAGGACTCCATCTCTGTCTATGTACTTCCCAAAGGTCCTCCCTTCCAGTACAGAGTGTTAGGGCTTCAGCCTAAGAGAACTGAGGAGACATCACCATTCAGTCCAGAATAGGGACTATTTTGGTTCATATGAATATCTAACTAAAAGATTAACAGAGTGTGAATAGAAGGCAGCCATTATTTTATGATTGAAATGAAGTCTGCTGAAAGGAATGTGATGAATGAAAATGAACGTTAAAAATGAAAGTTAGAAAAGAACTATAACGATTAAGGTAAAGAGTTGGACTTGATACCATGAGTGCTAAGTGTGCCCACATTCTCCTGAGTAAAGTAACAGAGATAGAAAAGGGAAAAGCTCTTTGCATCAGATGTAAAACAAATGAGTTACCTACCATCCTAACGAGTGGATGGCATTGGTAATTCAGAGATGATAACCTTCACTCAGACTAATACATCTGATCATGACCTTGCAAAATAGGATTCAACAGTAAAGGAGTTGGGACAACCATCACTAGATCATCTAATATAGAGAGAGTGAAGCAGTAAAAGTGGAATTACAGAGGTTAAAAACCCCACTTCCGAACACTCATTTTCCTTTAGAAAAATCATGATCGTTTTAACAGCTATACTAATTTCAGAATATCTATGCATTTGAAGTGTACAGTTCAGTGGCTCTTACTATAGATGGAGTTGGAAAACCATAACCATACCATTTGTAAAATGTTCTGTGCCCCCCAAAAGAAACCCCATATCCTTTAGCCATTCTCCATAATCCATAAGACCCAGGACATGTTTGGAGAAAGTATAATAGGACTCAACAGACAGTGACAGAGTGCTTGCATAGCTAGCTTTGCAAGTTTGTTGGTCACAAGTCTTCACTGATCTTTGCTTCATTGAGAGAGGAACAGCAGAGAACCAGGTGTACTGATTGGTCCTGGTCACTCCCACTAATTTGTGCTGATTTGGAAGCCTGGCAGTTTCTGCTGGATGGTGCTGCCTCTGCTGATTCATATTTGCTATCCTGACACTACTGAATTGAACCGCTGGTATCCTGACAAACGAAGATTGGAACTGCCCCAGAGAACTAGTTCTAAACAGGTCCCCATGCCCTTGTCCTATTTACCATCTTTTTTCCCCTACCTTTGGATGGTGGGCTAGAAGTGGGGGTTCAAACCATTTGAGATCCCTTATTAAATGTAGCTTTTGAAAAATCTAAGCCTATACTAAACTGTTCATAAAGTATCTTGGGAGAAAATTGTGGATATTTAATGTAGGAATGAGAAGAAGCATGTGAGCTGACCATTATTTCCAAACGAATGAGGATAGGTCATAAATCAGAGGCCAAGTGACTTTGGGTAATAGATGTAGAAATACAGAGAGAATGTTGCAGCTGACAAAGCTACCTTGGAGTGAGGGAAAGAGGTGCATAATTCCTGCTTATTCATCATAGTCTAAGATTTCAACATCTAGATTGAGCATTCTAGACCTATATGAGCATTTAAGACTCTATACCTTTCAGTCATCAAATGGCCTGGTCCCATTTGAGTTCAAAATGAGACTGTAATGCCACAGAAACAATTTCTGGAACTATCCTTTCCCTACTCATAATACCCTTGCAAGAATAAGCCACAGTTACCTGAGATGTTGGTTTGAGGTTTGAATAGATTAGTATGTGTGGAGTTGGGGCCAAGTACCTCTGGGGATTAGAGAGTGAGTGACAGATCAGAAGGTTAGTGTTTACCATTGGCTACAGTGTGAGCACACATGGCTTGTGAACCCCGACTCTATTAACCGCATTGGTTAAGCCTTCTGCTTAGGAAATCAAGAGTTTGGTTTGGGGACTAGCTAGGAATATTTAGGAATGTAAGTGGGGTAGCCTGCCCTCTGCTTTCAGTTTGCTTTACAGAGCCCAAACCAAAACCATTCTTATTAGAGATCATGTGCACTTTTGAGTGACGAGTTCGGGGTGAGGGTGTGGCTGGGGAGCAGGAGTACTGAGTTAATGTAAAGGAAGTGGTGGTTAAAGCTATCGATCACCATAGCAAAACCTAAATTCTCTCTCTCTCTCTCTCTCTCTCTCTGTGTGTGTGTGTGTGTGTGTGTGTGTGTGTGTGTGTGTGTGTGTGTGTGTGTGTATGGGGTGAGGGTCGTTTTGATTACATTAACTAAGTTGGAATACCTTCCCACTGTAGGTAGCCCCATTCACAGCTCTCTTTTTTTTTTTCTTTCTTTATTAACTTGAGTATTTCTTATTTACATTTTGATTGTTATTCCCCTTCCTGGTTTCCAGGCCAACCTCCCCCTAACCCGTCCCCCTCCTCTTGTATATGGACTTCCCCTCCCCACCCTCCCCCCATTACCGCCCTCCCCCCAACAATCACGTTCACTAGGGGTTCAGTCTTTGCAGGACCCAGGGCTTCCCCTTCCTCTGGTGCTCTTACTAGGATATTCATTGCTACCTATGAGGTCAGAGTCCAGGGTCAGTCCATGTATAGTCTTTAGGTAGTGGCTTAGTCCCTGGAAGCTCTGGTTGCTTGGCATTGCTGTACCTATGGGGTCTCGAGCCCCTTCGAGCTCTTTCAGTTCTTTCTCTGATTCCTTCAACGGGGGTCCTGTTCTCAGTTCAGTGGTTTGCTGCTGGCATTCGCCTCTGTATTTGCTGTATTCTGGCTGTGTCTCTCAGGAGAGATCTACATCCGGTTCCTGTCGGCCTGTGCTTCTTTGCTTCATCCATCTTATCTAGTTTGGTGGCTGTATATGTATGGGCCACATGTGGGGCAGGCTCTGAATGGGTGTTGCTTCTGCCTCTGTTCTAAACTTTGCCTCCCTATTCCCTCCCATGGGTATTCTTGTTCCCCTTTTAAAGAAGGAGTGAAGCATTCGCATTTTTGTCATCCCTCTTGAGTTTCATGTGTCCTGTGCATCACAGCTCTCTTTCAGTCAAAGAGTTACAATACCATGACCAAGAAATTGGGCCCTTGTTTTCTGTGGTTGAGGCATACTGCCACCGAATCATCTCACCTAACCATCTTACCTTGGAGGCACTGAAAGCATCAGCAGGCAACACTTTGGGCATTGGGTAACTTCATTTTAATGATGAAACTTGCTCCACTGCAATGTTTGTTCTCCCTCAAGAAAATTCATGGAGAGTGGCACAAGGACCGGGATCTGTAAATAGAGGATATGGAGAATACGAGACACTATCATTAAACTGCAGAATAATTTGCAAGTGAGTGCATATGAAGGCATCATGAATGACTCAGAATTATTGGGACAATTTTCATTTCCCTAGACTGAGATGTATTTGGGAGATTTAATTTCCTGCTGAAGATGGTCATTCTTGAGGTCTGTGTTGGTGAAGCCTGGGAGTCATAGGAGAAGGAGGGAGAGGTTACAGAGTGAATGAATGAATCAGTGAATGGAACATGAAATATTATTTTTAAAATGTTACCTGGAGCATGTATAGAGCATGTACAGTGTCAAAAATGGGATGGAGGAATAGGCTTTCAGCCAGTAACCAGGTACTCATGGGACAGTTCCAAGTCCTGTCTCAACTTCATATATGGCTTTACAAGTTTGAGGCTCTTCTCATGGCAGTATCCTTGTGTGTAAGCAGAAATGTGAGGGGTTAGATCATCCCTAAGCTTTTTGTATTGTGGCTTTTCATGAGCCTGCCATTTCAACAGGACAGATGGTTGGCAAACCCGCAAATGCATGCTCTGATGCATAGAAGCCTCGCCGTGCAAGCTGCAGTAAGTAGTGAGTAAATATGGGGACTGCGGCAACTGACGGAGGAAATTCCTGGTACAGGAATTTCACCCACCGCATGTGGCAGGCATGTGGGGCAGATGGGAATGTGGCCTTAGGAATATGTATCTTCCTCCAGCCATGACTCTTCTTCAGGAGGCAAGGCAGGAGGGAAGGGGACCCCTGTGCTGTGAAAGGAAGAACATGGCTACCCTATTTGCTGATGCCCCTCTGATCTCACTCCTGGGATTTATTACTAAGAGTTTTTCAATCCAACAGAAATCTTTTATCACCCATTGTCCAGTCAGGTGCCACTTTCCTGACCTTCCTTCCTACCCTTGCCATGGGTTAATTCCTCTTCTTACATGTTTAGACTTTTTCTCTCAAGACAAGCGTTCCAACGTAGATAAACGCCCTGGACCCTCAAACTTGAACCCCCTCTATTGTGTTCAGCAGGGAAACCGAATTCCAGAGGATTCTAGCCTTTGCCTGTTTCCATACGTATTTGTTAAAAACAAGTCTCACTGGAGGAAGACAGTAATGGACGACTCTGCTTTTCATTTTCTTTTAAGTAAAATGCTATTCCTTTTTTTTCTCAAAGAGTAAATAAATGTTCACACTGACAAAGTAAATAAATCCTGTAAACTCCGCTCTCAAATATTCCCAGAGTCCTAGACCTAAGCCACCATACCCAAATGGAAGGTGTCTCTGGAGCACCTCTCTACTTCCTCTGCGTCCACGCTCACAGACTACCGCTTCGCCACACCCAGTGACAAGAGTCGGCCTGTTAAAATGTCAGTGTTGCCCATTCACTTTCCATCCCGGAGAATACTCTCTACAGTTCTTAGGATGCCTGACAACTTCTTAGGATGTTACTTGATGCTCAATGTCCACTCCCTTCAGCCATAATATTGTCTACCTTTCTCCTCCTTTCCCTCCAGAGTTCAGCCTCGCTGACCTCTAGGTTATTGCTTGAACTTTCCACACATATCCCTTCACTGTGCCTTTGCGCATAAATCCTATCTAGGAAGAACATTATTTAGCCAGATGGCTGCTTGACTCATTCTTTTATTTCATTCAAATCTCTGTTCAAATGTCACCTTATCAGATGGGAAATTATCTCTGTCCACCCAGCCGTCACTCTTTATTTTTTTACTGTGCACTATAATTTTATGATAACTCTTATCATATAGCACACATTTTTGATATTGCGTATCAACTGTCTTTTTTCTCTTGAGTATGCATTCAAAAGGGCCGAGACTTTGTCTCTTTCATTTCCTGTTTTGTGTTCAGTGCCTTCCATAGGAAAAACTGTAGTAGGAAGCTAAATTCAGGAATAGAACCCATTTCTTAATTCATTCAACATTATTAATTAAAGACCTCTCATGGGCTCAGAGTCATTTCTTAGAGCTGGGGTGTGGCAGATAATAAGGCAGGTAGCAGTAGAAATAATGGCAGTTGAAGGAGGAGAATTTTTTTTTTTTGGTTCTTTTTTTTCGGAGCTGGGGACCGAACCCAGGGCCTTGCGCTTCCTAGGTAAGCGCTCTACCACTGAGCTAAATCCCCAGCCCCGAAAATTTTTTAAATACGTAAATAGATCAATTAAATGAAATAAAATAAGCGTAGGATAAATGCTATGAAAACACATTTACAGGAATACAACAGTCCTGAAAGCAGACATTAGGACTGTGATACATGGAGTCCTGATTGAGCATAAATGTTGGGAAAGCCAAAGGAGAAAGTATGCTGCAATAGGCTGGAGAAACTTCAAGGCGGAGGGCAGCTCAGAAGCACAGAGAAAAGAAAGGTCTAAGTGACCCCTATTCATATTCTGTGTAAATATTGCTTACTGAAGAAGTTCTACATTGGGAAAATGAAAAAAAAAAGGCTAGGATTTGTTGTGGCTACCCCACTCAGGCTTAGGCTGAGGCAGGCTGTTCAGGAAGACCATTCAATTGAGACCACCACCATGATTCCACAGATACGGCAATTAGAGCTGTCAGTCTACCATATTCACTAGGAAATTGACCTGAGTCATGAACCTCAAGGGCCATTCAAGGTGTTAGTCAAAGAGGGGCTTTGTAACTTTCAGCTCAGTGATCAGGGAATTATGATACATATGGACTAAAAAATCAGATAACAAGAAACTAGATTTGTGGAATGCTTTCACTCTCTTAGGCAGAATACAAAGTCTAAGTAGGCTGGAACTTAGGCTGTTCTGATCATACTCAACATCCCAGATTTACATCTACTGAAGCCCAACCTGATTGTAGAGACCCGCAGAGATCATTCCAAGAAGTCAAACTTTATCTAAAGGTTGGTTCTCTGTTCATTCTAGTTTCATGTCTATGACTGTTTCTTCTTTAAAACGGAAACTATCAAAGGGTTGCTGATGGGACCACGCAAGAGGTCTCACCTGGGAGGTTTTTATATTAAAGGGGAGAGGACACAGAGGCGGCCTCTGGGAGAGAAAAGACAGAAGAGATTGGGGGAAGAGAGAACATTGCATTGCCACCTTGGTGCATACTCTAGGGACACTCGACAAGGGTGAAAATGTGGGCCTCTCAGGCAGCTAGTTATGACATGTCTTGTTGAAGGGTCCCTCCAACGCTGGCTGTAAAGATGCCTGATTATCGCTGAGTCATGTTCAGCTGTCCACCGATGTCCTGATTGCCATCAGCTGTAATGATTAAGTAAGATGTATAAAATTTTCCTATCACATGCTCATAACTACAGTATAGTTGCTGGGATCACACGAAGACCAAATTAGATAAAGTGACTAAGATGAAGGGGCAGTTAAGGGCTTTGAGGACCAAGATTAAGATAGAGGTGTGGCTAAGATCTAACTGGGAGAAATTACTTTATAGCCAAATTCAGGGCAAATTATCTGCTTGTAGTTGGATGAGTAAGATTATATGTGTGTGCATGTCATTTTAGCCTATCTATCTATCTGTCTGTCTGTGTATCTATCTATCTATCTATCTATCTATCTATCTATCTATCTATCTATCTATCTATCTATTATCTATATATCTTTGACTTTCAAACCCATGTTCCTCTCTTCCAATGTTTGTTTGACTTTACCATCACTTCAAAAATACTGTTCTAATAAAGGATCAAGCCAGGCTTTGACCAGGACCATCATGAAAACCAGCATCTCGGAGCTACCTGCCATGGTTTCATTGCAGTCTGTTTATTTACTACGTTGGATTTTAAAATAGCTCTGTTGACACCTCTCCCTCTGTTCCTGCTTCCTGCTGGCTCAGCTGGTTTTCTTTCACTGCGGGGGCTCTGGTGAAACTGGAAGGCTGGCATGTGTGTCTCTTGTTCAGCTCAGCAGGGACCTAACAGAAGGTCTGGTGGTGGGGACAAAGGATGGAGCCAGTCCAAAAGGATTCTGGGAAAAGCCCAGAGCATTTCTGTCCCAGTTCTTGTTGGTGGCAACATCATTCCACATACAGGTACTAGGGGAAGTAGAAAACATTTCTTGAATAGCAACAGCTTATTAGGCTAAATGTGCAATATATTTTAGAATACAAATGGGAAAAGGGGGGGGACATAAAGCTCTTGTGTCCTTCACGGGGGTGAATAGACTCAACCAAGCCATCTGCGGGGGTGTCTTTCTAATGCTGCACCCGGGTGGCAGAATGGGCTCCACCCACCACCTCTCTGTATTATAGTGTTTGACCCAAGCCCAAGCCCACTGGTCCACAGCCTTTTCTAACTTGATTTCGTCATCATTGTGAGTTGAATAATCCTACATCGTTGTTTAGTCTTTTTTTTTCTCCCCTAATTTTAGGATTCCCTTTGGTCAAATGCTTTCTCGGAAGCAAGGGACTGTCACCTATCCTCGTAGTGGATAGACAGTAGCGATCCAACAAACACACACCGGAGAATCAGTTAAATATAACTTCAATGATTCCTTTAAAAAGCACTAGAAGCCTTTAATCACAGGAATGAGTTCTTGGACCCCGCCCGCTGCTAAGCCAGGCTACCTCACTTGGCTCTGTCACTGTCAGAATATCTAATGGGAGCAAGTTCAATGCAATAGTGGAGCCCCGGAGGCCGTGTCTGCCCTGCTTTCTGTCTGCTCCGGGGTTCACTTGCCCTGAGCCTTTGGTTGTCTGTAGTTTCCTCGTCTGTCAATAGGTAACTGGATCTGTTGTAATTGCTTGATAAGCCTTTGAATGGACTGTAAAAAATAAAGTGCTTAAAACCCCAAGTCAGCTGCTTCCTACCTTCTCTGGCCACTCTGAGTGGAATAGGCCCTACCCCTGCATCTGCTTTAACACACAGTCCTTCTGTACTGTGGTCATCACATAGAGTGGTTACAGAAACACACACACACACACACACACACACACACACACACACACACACACACCATTTCCTCTTTTAGATAGTATCTATAGAGAAAGCAAATTATGCAGAAACCAAAAATGACACAGCAGGTATATATTCTATCCTGAAAACTGCAGTGTGGAACTAAAAAGATGGCTCAGCAGCTAATAGTGGGCACTGCTCTTACAGAAAGACCCAGGTTCAGTTCCCAGCACAGGCGTGGAATTGCTTCTGGATCTCCAGCTCCCAGGAGAGCTGGTAGCTCTTGTCTTGTTAGGAACCTTAAGTTATGTACATGTGTGCACACATGCACTTACACACGTGCACATATGCACAAAATAAGTTCAATAAATAAATAAATAAATAAATAAATAAATAAATAAATAAATAAAATGTGTAGGGGGTGCTGCTGTACAAGATTCTGTGCTCTGAAGGAATCTGTTGCATTCTCTCTACTCCAAGCAGGTTCTCCTCTGTCTCTGCCTTCCAGCTCTGCTCTGTAGGTTCTCATTGCTCTCCAGTCCACTCAAGAAGGAGTCCAATGCCTTTGATTTTCTGCAACAGAGAACCCTAAGCCTCTCTTGTTCTTGTGACAGCACTGGTGAGATGCCCTGAAGAGATCTCCCTTTTTTTTTAAACCCTTTCTCAAAGTCTCTTTATTTTCCCTGGCAAAGAAAATATTTCTATCCCTCAGAGAAAGTCTGTTTCTATCTGTTAGCATACTAATTTTTTCTTCTTTCATTCACACGGTGGAGTGACTTGGAAAGGTATGCAGAACACTGGATACATAAAGAAGTTGTATTCAACACTCCAGTTCCAGGGAGGGGGGCTGTCTTCAGGGAAAACAACAGTCTTCACCCTACTCTTATTTCCTTCCTGTTAACCTCAATCATGTCTAATCTAACATCCCAGGTTCCCTTAGAATCTGTGTTTGAAACCAGACCAGCATCATTACACGGCTGGTTCTGCAAAATGCATTCCGTGGGTCAGTGGGAAGCCAGACCGTTTTTCACTTTTGAACAGGCAAAAGAGATCTGACTTTAGTTATTATTTCTTTTAATGCTTCACCCAGAGAACAAATAAAGAAGATGAAAGGAGAAGCAATTGGTTCCAGTTCTTTGCTGAGGACTTGATGTGTCCCCGGTTTCAGATACCAGGAAACAGTTCCGTGTCCTTAGCACAGTATCCTCTGCCCACCTTTTGTTCTCCTCCAGCTAATGTGTGTTGATTTCTATTGCTTGCAATCATGAGATTCCTAATAGGAGAAAAAGTAACAAAATGAGCGCCTCCTTATTACTGTTAGAATTGCCCTGAGCTTTCGGGAAAATCAATCTTCTTCCCTCCATCTCTCTACCCTCCTTCCCCACCTCTCTCCTAAGATATCTTTATATATTCTGCCTCATTTGGATCCCATGACAATCCTGAGAAGAAAATAATGTGGGATTTAATGTCCTCATATTATAATGAGGATGTTGACTTTTAGAGCAATTAATTGGCATGACCTTGGTTATATAATCAGCAGTAGCAGAGGCATAGAAAGAGGACAGAGCTTCTGAGTTTGCTCTGGAGAGAACCGAAAGAGGAGTGCCTTCTCAGTAGGCCTCCAACTTCTTTATGTAAAGGGTTCCTGTTTGAATGTTTATGCCAGTTTTCTCTATTCACGTATGTTGGTGGAGTGGTAGTAGAAGCATTTCAATGCAGCACTGGGGAGGCCAAAATCACTTAGTGCCTCCTATGTATACAGTATGCAGCATTTACACAGTATATGTATAAATTTGTGTGTATGTACATCTATGTATACATACAAAATATAGTCATTCTCTCTATATATATACATATATATATATATATATATATTCAGTACATAACATAACAACATCCAACTTGATGTACTAGCAGCAGCATTCAGTTAACCACCATTTCACCCACTATTTGACCAAGACCCTCTGAGGAAACAAAGCAGTGAAATAAGTCAGCTGAATGTGATGTGCCATCCGGTGTCAGCAGAACAGTTTATTATGAGGTGTGCCGGCTGCTGTGAACTGGACAGCATCTTAAATAATTCTGCGTATTAACAAAATCCGTAGTTGGGTTGCCTAGCTTAACATAAGAGTCCCTTTCCCAATCCCCAAGGAGCTAAGACCCGGACTTTTCAATCTGTGCTTCAGTCTATCAGTCCCGAAAACCAGACTCTGCATCCCTGGGTCCATCGGTGCAGTTAATGGTTCCAGGGAACCTAGTAATGGGGCCTCGTCTCATATGCTGTGACTGGATTCCTACGAAACAATAATTGATGAAAAGCTCAAAAGACTGTGTGGTGACCTTAAATATGCATCTTTCCCCTCAAAACAATAACATAGGGGGATAAAGAAAACGGAATTCCAACGGCACGCATGTATGAAAGTTCCATAACGGAACCTATTACTTTGTATACTACCTTAAAGTTTAACTTGCAGAAAGTTATTTCCCTTCCTATATCTGTGATTTTCTGGACACTGAACATGAAGTGTTGCAGTATAGAAATGTAATCGTGTCCTGAGATTTAAAAAAAATGTCAGCATTTGAACAATATGCTGGCCGTATAATACTGAATTGTTGATTACACGGTGCAATCAAGAGCACAAGGCAAAGACAATCCTACTCGCTTTGTGTGTCCTCTGATCTGAGAAGATTATGATTCCGTAGGCTGACTGCTGAGAATTCTGACCACTTGTTCAGGTCTTCCTGAACTGTCTTGCAATGTGTTCTATTCCCTGTGATTGCAGTTCGGTGAGGGACCCTGGTTGGATGACACATACTTTCTCAGGAAGTCGGTGAAAGGGAACCTGTTCACGTCTTTGTCTTCTGAAGTTCCTTATGCAGTCTTCCAGAGAAACATGGTACTAGCCATATTTCATGTCTTCAATAAGTATGTATAGACCTCAGTAATAAAACCTGTGTACTGCATAATATAAATTATTAAATTAGAGTCCAACCAGGTAACAGGAGGTCAGATATTCATATATTATTTTTAGCTAAGTCATTGTTAAGTAAAGATGAAGGATTTCTCTCCACACTGAACTCTCCATTGCTCTCTGGCATGGTTTCCTGTCTACCAGAACTGATTTTTTTGTTTGTTTTGGTTTCCTGATTTTATTTTTTCTTGAATTTTCGAGGTGACTATGATTGCTGGATCTAAATTTATTTTGGATTATATTGGTGATGTCATTCAGTTTCACAGGATTTGGCTTCATCGTATTATACATAGACTATCTAAACAGACTGGAGAGTCTATAAAAATGGCTACTCATTGAACACATATATACCATACTGTTCTATAGCAAGGGCTGTATGTGCACATACTTGTTTAGGGATAAGGAAACTCAACATTGATATAGAGAGAAAGATCTCTGTTCATGAATAACACCCATTTCAATAGACAGTTAAACCAAGATGAGGTCAATAAGAAAGTAAATATAATACTTTGGAGTCATGAGAAGACAAAGATTAGTAGGCAGAAGCCATTGTGAATACTGTGGAGGAGGAGGAGGAAATTCTCCAAAATGGGGGCATTTGAGCTGTCATGTAAAGATGAGGACGAGGCAGGTCAAGGCGAGTGTGGAGAGAGAACCTTCAGTAGCACAGGTACTGGAGAGCAGACTGAAGGCCGGGTGAGGTGAGTGCAAAGTTACAAGCATCTGGTGGGGAGTGCCTATCAGTGTTCAGAGGTGAATGGAAGCTAGGTTATGGCTGCAGAAAGATGCATTGCAAACACTTCCCAGAAAAGAATCGGAATGACATGGTAGGTAGTATCTTGTGGTACTTGAGGAAAGACTGGGAAATGATTCAGAGTAGAGCAGGCGGAGGAACTGAGAGTGAGCAGATGACAGGGACAGTAAAACGGAACAGACAAAAACCGAGTGTGCCTTCTCCATAGTTCTCTTTCCCTTTTGACTGAATATTGGCAGGCCTATTTGATAAGATGGATGAACAACGATAGAATGGGTTAGCATTCTTGAACTCTGTATCCTGAACATTTCATCCCAGTAGAATATTTAGTGAAGATGTTGGAGAGACTTGTAAACACATGAGAGCAGGACAATAGAATCCAGGCTTGAGAGCCCTGGGACACTAGGTTAGCCCCGATGCTACAGCACAAAGGGACAGAAAGAAGGCAGAGAAGGCGTAGCTAGTTATAAATGAAATGAGTTGTTGGATCACAAACAGTAGGAGGACTGAACTCAGGGAATGAGCTTGAGGTGACAGAGCAATTGGGGGGTGGGGGAACAACTACTAAGATTTAGGTCAAGGATCCTAGAAGGGAAGATTTTCGGAGCTGTGTCGCTAACACAAGGATGCTGTGGAAAGGCCAGGCAAGTTGAACATGGAGACGTTCCTGTTGGAACTGGTGAGGATGGCCTTGGTGACCTTGGTCAGTGGGAAGAATACAGTCAAATATGTCTGGTTAGATTGAATAATTGGAGAAATGGAGTTAGAATGAGAAAAGCAGAAAGAAAGAAAGAAAGAAAGAAAGAAAGAAAGAAAGAAAGAAAGAAAGAAAGAAAGAAAGAGAGAAAGAAAGAAAGAGAGAGAGGAAGGAAGGAAGAAGGAAGGTGAGAGAGGATGAGAGAGGGAGGAAAGGAGAGAGAGAGAGAGAGAGAGAACTGCTGGGAAGAGGAAGCAAAAGAACAGGACAGTATATAGTAGAGATGAATCAGGAAATCATTTTTAAAAGTGGAAATTGTAGCGATTATCTGTATGCACAGGAGAACAGATCAGGTAATATGAAAGTGACTTTGTCCATGTACAAAATGGTAGGGTCACTGCCGGAATGTGGGGGAGTCCTGACGGAAGTGTAAAGGAGTTCTGCAGTAGTTCTCAGTGAGTAATGAGGCTGGGTTTGATGTGTTGAAAGCTTGAGATGAGTGAACACATGCCTGGGACAAGGAGCTTAGTAACAGCTACCTGGAGGAGAGGTGGTGAGACATAAACTCACCAGCAGCAGAGACATGAATGACTGTTACGCTGTGCTCCACCGTCATGAGGGAGTTACTTTCCAAGGCACGAAACATTTTAAGGTGAGCACAGTAAGTAGTGCAGCCTATATTTTCAAAGGCAAAAAGGAAGGGGAAAAAGGAGGGTTCGTATTAATTTTAGAATTGGTTCTCTGTTTATTGTAAGAATCTAGTTGACTCTGTTTTCCATTTAACTCGTTTATTGCCTGTTCTGTGTTCAGGTATCTGAGATATACTTGATTTTCTGTATGAAATAACACTGAGCTAAACTACAGTCAATACCTAAATGTCTTCAAGCACAGGAGGTGTCAAGAATCTCTCAAATGGAGTTGATTTCTAGCTTCACCCATACCTGTCTTTTTGATTGAGCATGTTATCCCATTGCAGGGCTCTAGGTCACACTTTAAAAGATTTTTTCTAAACTACAAAATAAACACATGTGCTAACATTTTTTAATTAGGCTATGGCATAAGTTTAACTCTTGGAAGACAGCAAAACACAGAAATGTGGGTTTTTAATAACCATGCATGATTATGCATGCTACCAGAGAGCCCAATTAGTGCTAAGGCATTATTAAATATGTCCTACTACATAAATCAGGACACAAAAATCACAAGCAAGGTTAAAGTCCTAATGTAGTCCACCTTTTGCACCTCTAAAGTGCAAAACTGGCCAGGTTGGGCAGCACAGGCAGATGCTAACAGGCACTCAGAAGTCTGAGAGCGAAAATGCAAATTCCAGGCAAGTCTGGGCAACATAATGAAGTCTAGGACAGTCTGGGCAATCAAGTGAGATTCTGTTAGAAAATAAGAAAATTAAAGGAAAGGGAGGGAGGTTCTTGGATACAGCTCAATGGTAGCCATCTTGCCTGTTATAAGCAAGACCCAGTTTTCAGTCCTCAGTCCTAAAAAGCTAATTTTATATAATGTACATCAAAGTCCGTTTTGTTTACTATTTATCTTATGTATGAGTGTTTTGACTGCATGTGTGTATGTGCACCACAAGTATGTCTGATGTCCATGGGGGTCAGAAGAGGGTGCAGGGCCCTCTGAAATGTTGACATAGATTGTGATACTGCCCTGAGTGTTCCTAATGTCTTGATCCTTCAAACGACATTTTCAACTAAAGTGTTGTATGGACTGTAATTTCAGAATATTTACCGTACGTGTGCTTGTCCACAAGTTAGTATTTGCATGAGGAGTCAAATAAGTCCATATGGAGTATGAATGTATTAATTTTTTATTTCATCCGTGCCCTAAATTCCAGTAGGTTTATTGTTTAGTTGAATAATAATACATTATGTTTACTGGCTAAATGGTATAAAATCATCTCTCTATGTTTGCTTACTGGACTCTTCATTGATCAGCCATGTATAAAGGAAAATAAAAACAATTTTTTTAAATTATTGTTTATTTCTTAATAGCAGTTCATCAAACCAAAGTAAATGTAGAAAATGCTTATATCTCCTCCATACACTCTAGGTATTCAGGAACTCAAATGACTGTAACTGTACCTTTGCTAGCAGTAAAGTCCCAATCCAGTCACTTAGGATACATCCCTTTGTATAGCAATAGCTTCACACTCACAGGTCATTACATCTTGAGCTTCCCACTTGGAATGAGGTTTCCTGGAAGCCTGCCCCTATCTGCTCTTTGTTTCTCTCTTCTTTCTGAAACCCATGGAAGTGAGTGTCTGCTAGCCCAATTTGTTCCACTTCCCAAGTACGTTGACTAAACTATAAAAGCTGAGAGTCTCTCCTTCACGTTTTATTGACTACTCCTTTGACTCCTAAGAATTTTAGAGTTTATTTTTATTTGCATGTGTTTGTGTTTCTTAGAATCACGAACATACTGAGCAGCAAGGAAAACAAGCTTGTACTGCCAAGCTGAGGTGGATTCCCCCTGACACTCATAAATGTGATTGATTAATAAATAAATTAATAAATTAAATTATAAATTTATAATTATAAATTATAAGTTCATTTGATGCTTTGAGCACACACAAATGAAATGTCGGCATCTCTAGTCTCTGTTCTTATTATCATGTGTTGTGCGGGGAGATGTAATGAGCTATGTCATATCACAGCTAGTACCAAGGTCTGCTTTTGATCCCACCTTTATCCACAAGGTTTGTGGATTGCACAGTTGATTCTGGATCGTTGCAATCTTCTTCATACCTTCAGCGTCATCCCGAAAAAGGACTCTCTCCTTACTTCTTGGCTTATCGGGCAGGTAGCATATGAACAGATGTGACAATTTGCTGACTCAGAGTCTAGGTTTATGAGGCTTTCCCTGTTCTGCCAGCCTAGGCTTGCTCTCCCACGCCTTTGGCATCTCCACAAGACTAACAAATTCTCTTCCAGGTTCCTCTTCCCTTGAGAAGGATACGGATCGTATGAAGTACTGTGCCAGTAGAATGGAGCTCAGCTCAGTCAGCCTGATCGGTGTGAAGGAAAATCCACCATGGACGTACTCGTGTACCCATCACTCTCTGATATCCAAGTCCTCATTTCCTTCCTCAACAGAGCCCGCACACTGGTACTTAGACATTGTGCTCATTTGTTAGCTAGTCTTTCCACTGACAGATATTCCCATGTCTGTGAGAAAAACAATACTACTGTTGTTAAACCACCAGATGTGGCATTAATGTTATGAAGCATTAATGTACCAGTGAGTGGTCCATGGATACAAAATGTCTCCTAAGGTAGCACGTTTAAAAAAAAGCACAGTTTTTAACTTATTATATTTGTAATCATACCATCGTTGTAAAAGATAATTTTTTAGATATTTACCATCATTTAACTTTTGGATTGCATTTATTAATGTGTGAAAGTTAGAGGACGAGTTTTGGTAATCTGTTCTCTCCTTACACCACGGGGGTTCTGAGAATTGAACTCAGATCAGCAGACTTAGCATCAAGTACCCTTTCCTTTCCCACTGAGCCCAAATGCTGAACTTTCAAACCGAATACATAGCGTTGACATGATTGTGTAGAAGACAAATGATTTGCCTCTGAGTCGTCCACTTCTGGTATCCTTTTGATCTTATAAGCTAATGAAAGACACCTTTTACCTTCTCTGAATCAATTTTCATGTTTTTAATTTTTGGAGCATCTAATAGTGCTTAAATAAGCAGGGCATCAGAGCTATTCCCCACACTTTTTTGCATATCTGAAGAAAAATTGGAACTGAAGTAAGTTAAATTATGTTAAAAGAATACTTGTATCATGAATAAAGCTTACACTTTTGAAAACAGAAAATGGCACCTACGTGAGTGGAGCTGTCACTGAGAAAACCCTTGCGTGAGCTTGCAGTATATGGATGTACATGTAAGAATGTGGAGGTCAAAGGCGTCTGCCTTCTATTGTTTTCTCCCTGCATTTTGGGGACAGGGTTTCTCACTGAACCTGGAGTGTATTCTCACTCACCATTTCAGCCAAGATGGCTACCCAGGAAGTCTACACAGGCACATATCCTGAGCTCAGAGAGGTCATGCTGCTATGCCTAGCTTTTTTTTTTTAAATGTAAATCCAGCTAGCTTCCTACTAGGGTTCTGGAGATCCCAACTCAGATCCTCATGCTTACACAAAAAGGGTGTTGTTCACCGAGTTTTATCCACAAACTTTGAATTATTCTTTTCAGTTTAACTAGGGTTTACATGTTTGAAATAGTGAGAAAATTAACTCATCAGACCATCAGTATTAGTTAGAATAGGGGCTTGGGAAAAGGGAAAGGATTATTGAAATCATAAATAATTACATGCTGGTCATATGACAGGTAGCAGAAATACATAGGCTATGCCTACTGAACTCAGGATTGATTTAAATGGAAAATTTAATTTTGATAAAATGAAATTCTGCACACATAATAAAAAGGTAGGAACGAAATCTGTTTTGCTAGTAACTGAGCCCACACACTAAGGCGCACACACACACACACACACACACACACACACACACACACACACACACATACACACTAGACTTCTAACTGGCCTCTCTCAATCTGTCTTTAATTCTTCCTCTAAAGAAAATAAGACAGAGAACAAAAGAAGAGACAGGGGTTAGGAGAAAGGAAGGGGGAAACCTGTCTGTATTAGCTGAGGACAAGGCACTGTGAACACTGGATGTAATATCTTCTCAGTGATTTTAGCGCCTTATACGATCAACATATCCATGTTTAGACTTGACGGTTCTACTAAGTCACTATAGCCATCCATCTGATGCCTTTGGGTCATGATGACTTTCTCATTGTGAAATTATTTCTGACATAATTTCTTTAGGAAGATAGTGTCCATATCAGCAAACATGAATATCTTTTATATTGATGAAGGAATTTTTATTTTACAATTAATTGGCTTTCTGATTTTATAAATAGACAGATAAAAATATCTATAGCCTCCTCGTGAGTGTTGCTCTCTATCTTTGCTTAGTCTATTTCAGATCTCTGATTTCTGGATCATCCAGGTAGTAGACGTTTGCAGAGGACCTAGTATCTGAAGGCACAAGGTCCCACAGCACACGCATGGAGCAAATCTTCAAACAAGACCAAAGATCTACAGAGCAGTATTGAAACTTTTATTTAAAAGGTGGCAGAAATTAGCAGGTAAAACCTTTTACTAAAATCACCTGGCATTTTTCACTATTCTAAAAACACATTTCCAGTCCAAATAAATGTCCTTTTCTATTTGATTTTCAGGTCTGAATGTGCCTATTGCTTTACTGGATGCCTTCAGTGGCACAACTGCTGTGTGTGAATTCCAAAGAAAAGCCAAGATGTGAAAAAAGTAACCCTGAGAGTGATTAGGAATACATTTCTTTGGAATTTAATTTCTTCCCTCCAGTACCCGAGACTTTTAAACCTTCCAAAATATTAAAATTTTATTACCTTGAGCATTTGTGCTTTGACTCTAATGTGCATTCTGATAACTCGGTAATTCTGTTAACATACAAATTAGCATTCTACAGGTCCAAGGCCTGACACTGCTTTCCCGGAGGGTGCTAGTACAGGTACATCGCAGGAAAGAAGCCCAGAGAAACAATGCAAGATTCTAATAAACTCTTGTTTTTATTGAAAGAAACGCACTGTGGTGGTTTTGATAACAGCGCTGATGTAGCCTACGGGGCTAAGCCGTAAACTCTGCAACAGCAGGATTCATCAGGATTGACCAGGGTTTACAGTACCAAACTGCAGAGACGAAGTCTCCATCTTAACAGGTGAATATTACAAATTACTGATGTAGTCTTCCGTGCGTCATCTAATACCAGGACATATACCTGTCAGTCGACAACAGCAATAAAGATAGAAGTTACCCAGACGGTTTTGCTGAAAATACAAAATTCAGTTTGCAAACTTTTTATGGAGTTTCCTGTTTCTTTTTTTTTCCCTTTTGTTTTGTTTTGTTTTGATTTGATTTGTTTTTTGTTGGTTTGTTTGTTTTCCTGTGCAACATAAATGTTTATTAAGGGGACAGGGCTATCTATTCATCTCGGCAACAGCCTTCCACACGGCTGCCAGCAGCACGTTACTCAGCTCCTCCAGCGTCCGCTTGGCATCTGTGTGGGTCTCCACCCTCTTCTGTGATGGGAGGCAAGACAGTACAGAGCGTCCTGCGTTCTTGCCGAGGACATTTCAGGTTTAACTAGAACTTAATCTCCTTATGGAGAATGCCAGGGGAAATTATTTAACTCTATTCTAGGAATCCAAATTCAGAATGTCGTACCTAATTTACCTTAGCTTCTGCTAAACTGTTTGTGCGGAACCCCTCCACATAATCGCTTATCGTAGCTTCTGTCAAAATGCTTGCTAAAAGATAGCCCCACCTCACCCCAAGTTGCAGAGCTAGAAGCCAGGGCATGGTTTCTTTCTACAAAAACCTTGTGTTCTGGACACTTAGGGCCACACCTAGGTCTCCAAAGACCTGGGTGTAGTCCAGCCAGCTAGAAGACAGATTTTCATTTGTCTATAAACTGTGGCTGAGGGGACATCTCTTGAGGAGTAACAATAACGCTGATGAACTTTGAGGGCGTACTTGTTGTTCTAGGACACTTTGAGCAACTCCATGGCAGCAAGTAGGGTGTGGCGACTACGTATTGTCCAGTAAAAACTTGGCATGTTTAATGAGACACCCGAAGTGCCATCTGTACCCAGGCTGTGGATATTACTCCTCACCTTGTGCCCCTTGTTGAGACCCAGGACGTGACATAGCGCAGGGCAGGGAGACCACTCTCTGATGGCCGATGAGACCTCGGAGTATTCTTAGCAATGGTTAGCAACCAAGAATTCAGCACTTTGAATTTCAGACCCAGCCCTGTTTTCTCCCACATGGTGCAAACTGATTTTAAAGTCATAAAACATTGGCTCCACCTCCCCAGAGCTGAGATTATAAACTTGTACTGCTCAGCCAGAGAGCACTAGCATAACAATCTGACCTGTGTATGGGCTTTTGCAAATATGGGCAGATTATTTAACGTGTTGCTGTAAAATTTGTTGCTGTCTATTTACCTCGAGTTTTTATGTAAAAGAAAGCCTGTTGACTATTATAAATGTTTTAAACATATTTCTGCTTTTGTAAAAGAGCATAATAAAAATAGTGTAAAGGTACAAAATATGAAACTTCATTAATGCAATGTTTGGTATCAATTAATTATACCCTGACTGTGTACACAGCTTCACAGCCAACATACTGCTTCTCGTACTCAGTAAATCTTGACATGCCTTTATATTAACCTGCTGTATTAAGAAAATGGGCATTTAAAAAAAAGCCTAGTTCTTCTATTTCTGTGGAAATCAGAACCCTCAATTTCTCTCTGCTTTTTGAATTAAAGCAGCCTCATTTGCATGAGTACAATTAAGCTTTTTAAATGTGGCTAGGATCATTTCCATAATTCTATATTTTCAGTTTTCCTTTAGAATTCTGGAACCTGACATTGCACTATAATTTGCAAAACTGAATTCCATTCAGAAACAGTTCTTGGTAGAAAAGGTACTAACCGGGAAGGCAGACAGCACTTTCAGGGCGGTGTTTCTCCTCATTATGTACCAGATGAGGGGGAAGAAGAACGTCCCAAAGGTTAAGAGCAGTATGCATTCATTCGCTGGAAATGGGCAGTTTTCATCTGAGTTTGATTGACTCATGGCTGCCACTGTGTGATTTTTACCTGGGTGTGGAAGTGTTAAGCGTCTGCCCTGAATACCAAAGGTGGGTTTGTGAGTTACTTTCTTTTTTGGCTGAAACACCCTTATTTAAATATTAAATGAGAAATGTCACAAATAAAAGAGGAATGTGGCAATCCTTTCACAGCACTTTCTGGAAACCGTGAGCTTTAGCCTCGTCTCTAGTTCTGTTTTTTTGTTTGTTTGTTTGTAAACAGCACCCTCGTTCTGTATGTGTTTACTTTATTAAGAAGATTTAATTATATGCTTAACTGAGGGAAGTATAATTTTCTTGGGGGAAAAAACTGATATAAAATACTTCAGTGAATAACATTCCTATTGTATTAATATTTAAAATTTATTTCAGGAACTTACGCCTATGGGAACTACATCTTTCACCATTTATTCCCATGAAATACGATAGTGCCACTACAAGGAGTTAAATGATTTCTGTGGAGCTCATCCCTACACCCAGAGCAGCAAGCACTTAGGCATGCAAAGTAAAACCTTATCTCATAAACCACATCCTCAATAGAGATCTTTGAGAGGAAACATTGGTTTTTTTTTTTTTTTCAATCGAAACATGGTAAGAGACTTGGAGCCTTCAGAGATAAAATAGAGCCTTCCTGTGGGTCTATTTCCACATCTGCACCTGTCATCTGTTGTTTGGTAAGTGAACTAACTAAAAATAAAAGATTGATGGGTTGTGTGAAATCCATAAATCTGCTTTGGCCCACTAAGAAGTCATGCGCATAGGACCCTAGAAATTATCCAAGAATTTTCAGGTTGCTTTAATGAGAACTCATAGTGAGCTTGCCTATTTTATTCCTATTTTGTTACTTTATTCTTATTTTGAATTTGAAGTGAAATAATCATCTGAGGTCAGTACGTTTAGCAAAAATCTATGAAAACACTCAGGACATGACTTCAACTTTTTAAATCCAGAAAAAAAAAATCAAAGTTTGGTCCTCGTCTCTCTTCCTGAACCCTAGAGAGCAAAATCCATGCTCATCATGTCTCTGTCTGCTCTGAGGCTGTGTTTCCCTCCGAGGCTAATAAAGCCCCAAGCTGCTGCCTGACTGCTGTCTCCTGCCTACTCAAGATAATTTCTGTAAGGCCCCCTCTTCCTAGTGGCTGCTCTTTTTCATTCATCGCTTGCCTCCCATCTCTCTCACTCTCCTGTACTTACTTACAGCTTTGTGTTTTGCAATCCTAGCTGAGTGCACACACTCCTGGTGTCTTCAGATCTAAAAATACTATACTAGTAGTGCCTCTGTGTTTCTTCCCCTTCAAAGTCAAACTACTTGAGAGAGCAGAGTACTCCCTACCCATCCTTTCCCTTAAGTTTAGCTCAGTCAGTTGCCCACAGCACTTTGGCCTCTCAGATCTCTCTGAAGAAACCAAAGGCATCAGGAATCCACTCCACTTAAACTGCTTTCCAATGTTTGCTTGGAATCCACAGCGGCTGACAAAATGGATGGGTCCCTTCCAGAACTTAACAGCTCTCTGGCTCATCTTGTTTTCTATATCCCCCTTTTTATTTCATTCCAACCTTAAAGCAAAAATATTTAAGTAGGTTTTGTGCAGATGAAACAAATCCTCAAACATAAGGGAAAAATTAATATCTATTTTATTGTAGAAAAAAAAGCAACAAACAGCCCAGGTTCTAAAATTATATAAAGAAGTGGTCATCTTTTATACTTCTAATTAGTTAAATATATAGAGCTATGATTTGATTGTTAGTTGTCACCATAGGAAGAACTGTGTTCTATATTCATGTCATGGAGGAAGAAAAATACTGTTGGTGTTGCCTTAAATAATCTCACCAGGAGACACCACAATGCATGGCGCCACTGCAGTAACTCCCACAACGGTCCCATTATAGGAAGAAGGTGCTAGGCTGGGAGGTACCTCCGGTATTTATTTCTCAAACAAATAAAATTTAAAAGAAAAAAAAGAAAAGAAGAAAGAAAGAAAGAAAGAAAGGAAAGGAAGGGAGGAAAAAAGGAAGGAAGAAGGAAGAATGGAAAGGAAGGAAGGAAGAGAAAGAAAGAAAGAAAGAAAGAAAGAAAGAAAGAAAGAAAGAAAGAAAGAAAGAAAGAAAGGAAGGAAGAAAGAAAGAAAGGAAGAAAGCAAGCAAGCAAGCAAGCAGGCTTAAAATAGACATCTGAGCTAAGGTTTTCGTTTGTTTGTTTGTTTGTTTGTTTGTTTGTTTTTGTTTTTTAACTTGGTCCAAGACTTGGGAGAGGCTCCAGGGCAGTTACAAAGCTACCTAGTGGAGGTCCTGAGGCGGCTGGTGCATAGTAGAGGAGGGAGCCCCTTGGAAGGCACAGAGGCCTAGTTGTGCCTGAGAGTGAGGTGCTCAAAGAGATACTGGCCCAGAGATGCCAGTCTGTGCTGGTCTTCTTGACGAACTTCACCTCCTTATCCAGGAAGTGGCTTTCCAAGAAGTCACAGAGGTGAGGGTCTATACGGGCAGAACCCAAGGCATACAGATCCACGAGGGTCTGGTTCAGGTTCTTCTCCAGGGCCAAGGCAGCTTCCATGGCTTCCTGGATTTTACCCCACTCATCTTGAGATGGCTTCTGCACAGCAAGAGACAGATCCTTGGGATCTTCAAAGTACTGTCCTAAGTTTTTTTTAAAGCCAGTCTGTCTATTTGTTTCTGCAAGTCTCTATTCAGCATGATGGTAGCATGGTGACTTTCTTTCCCAGAGCCATCTAGACAAAGAGCCCAGTAACAGTGATTTATCATACACTTATACACTCCAACTTCTTGAAGAGAGAAGTTGAATCAAGGTGTGTTCGTGATTTCCCCCTATTTGAGGCTTCCAAAGAATTCCAAAGAATTCTATGTTGTCAAGTAGTTTTGGCAATACTTAGTTTTCCTCAGTTGGTGGATTCTTTCTGCCCTTTCTGCTTGTATGCTTACATATCTTTGTCACTATATGAGTGTCTTCCTCTCCAAAATCTCATTATTCACTTAGAAAATAGTCACATTGGATTGAAGACACACAGGAGTCCAGGATGACTACACTTGCAAAAAACTTATACCTCAGGTTCTGAACAGGCATATATGCTAGGCTAAAGGGGACTGAGAATTATCTGGTAGCCCATCAGGAGACCTCGGATGCTTCCACCGGTAGCCAGCATCATCTCTTCAGGACGCTGTGTAAGATGATGAAAGATAGTGTAAAATAATTAAGCTTTACTGTCATGCTGGAGTAGTCAAGTATTGGAGTCATTTGCTAAGCAGCGATAGATGACAAATGCTTCAGTATTAAGAAAAACAAACACATCATGGTATATGCCGGGTAGGGAAGAAGGGATATCTACATGTATTTATTTTCTATCTTACTTTACAGAGCCTTGAGGACACCTTTCTAGTAATATGATGTCAGTAAACGTTGGCATCATTTGACGGATATTTATGACATCTCCATAGTACGTGAAGGGTGAGAAAAATGAAGTGTCATGCTAACTGGTCACAGTGTAAAGCATTTATAAACTGGGTAAGCTATGGATGTAGTCTTTACTTGAAGGATGGAGGAACGTACGAGAGAAGAGCTGTGTGTGTGTTTCATGCTTTGCATGAGGAGGACCTAACATTGCGCTGAATCCACAACAGCATTGCAAGCCTGCTACTATCTGAAAAGTGTCAGTAAACTATATTTGTGATCTGAGATGAAATTTTAAGATTCCAAATATTACAACTGTATATTAAAGCAGGGCTGGGATCTGTCTGCCAAGGCTTCCCAACAATGTGCTCAGCATCAAAATACAGTGTGAAAAGATATTCTTTTCTGGAAAAAGTAAAATGATGACTTGAGCAGACATAGAAATATGCATACATTAGGAGCATATTTACTGCCATCACAGGAACACATGAGATGGATAAATAGTTCAAAGGAGTCATAAAGATAGCACAAACCACTATGGAATGTGGGAATACTGATTAGAAACTTTAAATGGAGGCAAAGCTAATTGTACACAGAGAAGGAGTCATGCATGACACTGTCGCTTATCGATAGTTTTCTACAATATACTAAAACTTGTGAAATAGCCCAAGGAAATCAAACAGTTAGCTTCTGATGAGCAGGCAGGCTCTGCTGCTGAAGAGGCGTGGTTTCCCACAGCACATTAGCATATGTTAGTCCAGTCCATGTGTTCATTCTTCATGAAGAAACCGAATGTTAAAATTTATTTTTGCAAACTGTTTAAATAAATAGCTTATTAAACTCATTCTAATTAGAAATAAAAATTGCCTTTCTCTTGTGACCTCAGGAGACATTAACAGGTCCTATTACATTTTCCCCCATCAGAGATCATATTACCAGTTTACCACTTGTAGTTTACTCACAGCAGAAGGATTGTTTATCATGTTTTTCTCACAGCAGATAGCATTTTTGCTTAAAAAGTGGAGACTTATTAAGACTTCAAGTGGGTGTGAAGGGCTGTATCTTCCTCCTAGAAGAACAGGAAGAAGTCTTTTCTGTTTTTCTCCATCTTGTACATCTGCATAGCTCTTCTCAGGTATCTCCGTGTCCTTCTCTTCTAGGTCTTCACATTCCCAGCTTCTTTCTGCTATCCTAACTGTAGACCACTGGTTTTTCAACCCATGGGACTTGACCCTTTGGGCATCATATGAACCTTTTACAGGGGTCACCTAAGCATCAGAAAACACACTTACATCATGATTCATAATAATAGCCAAATTAGAGTTATGAAATAGCAACGAAAGTAATTTTATGGTTGGGGGTCACCACAACCTGAGGACTTGTATTAAAGAGTCGCGGTATTAAAAAGGCTGAGAGCTACTACCCTAGACTGAACCTGTTTGGACTTTGCCAGCTTTGGATGCAAACTTACTATCAGGAGCACACATAAGGGAGGTGAGAAAGAGGCCACAGTGCTGATCTTGGTTTGTCGGTGCCCAGTGTTGTTTCTGGGACATTTATACGTACCACATAGCACATATGATAACCAGTGTGGGAAGATCACAGCTTTTTAAGCCCAGAGGTGCAGAAACAATATAATTGTTTATATTGTTAGACTAAGCAAATGCTTATTCTATCGAAGTCTGTTAGAATGGGCAGATGCCTGAAAAGGCATGTAAAAGAAAGAGAAGTCAAAATCATACTTTCTTCAGTTTCCATGTTAGGTATTTCATGTGTTCTTATGTATCTATTACATGTATTAAATGACAAAATTACTTTCCAGGTTACTCAAAGATCACTGGGCACTTGGGGAATTATTTTATTGAATCATTAGAGAGTAATAAAATACAAAAGTTTCAACTGTCACTTTCTGCAAATACCATTTTCTTCAATCCGGGTCATGGCTTGAGGACATAGATACTTGGTAGAGGGAGGGAACAGCCCCATTCAATCAGCGAAACTAATCATGGTGAGAACGTCACAGCCGGCTCTCCTTCGTGTTCTAATTCGCATTGCAGACAAAAATGAAAACACCCATGTTTCAGAAGACCCATCACGGAGTTTATGTCCATAATCAGAGGGAAGACAGACTTGCAGTAGAGTAGTGCTTTGCCAGGATCATGCTGGTCTTGTGTCCCATGTACTAATTCATAGTTTAGAGATGTGAACGATGTTAAGAAGCAGTATCTTGAAGCTATTGTGTCTTAATTAAAGTATTTACTTCTGTTGGGAAAACTGCCTGGTTGACATAAAGACGCAGTAAAAGAATCTCTTCCCTGTTTCTTTCCTCTTGGGCTTTCACAGTGTGGCAAGAATAGTTTTAAAATAAAATGGCTGTCTAGTGTTCAGCTGAAAGCTGACATAGCAATCTTCACTTAAAAAAATCTTTAGTCTCATTACATAATGTGTGAATGATAACATAGACATTTGATGATCATGTGGCAGGCAGTTTCCAGTGATCCACATTCCTAATATGGGTGCAACTATACCAGCACCTTCCCCTCGCTGGGCTAAACTAGCCGGAGCACATTGAATGAATAATGAAATTGGTGATGCTGTCTCAATTCTGTGGTTAGGTTATAAAAAGCCTGGATCTTCTCTCTTGGGTGCTCACTGTTTCTCATCATGTTCACTCAGAAGCCAGAGTCATACAGAGTGTGAGGAAGTCTGTGTCCCGTGAGAAGGTAAATTCTCCAACAAAGAGAAAGGGAAGCTTGTCAAAACCATATGTGAAAGAACTTGGAAGTGGATCCTTCGGTTCCAGCTGACATTGAGAAGCATGTTCCTGGCTGGCAGCTTAACCACCACCCTGTGAGAAATCTTCCTGCACAATATTTCAGCTGTTCTGGCTTCCTGGCCTTTGGTCTAAAAATGAGTGGTGGGGCCGGAGTGGTTGGTGACTCAGTGGTTAAGAGGACTTGCTGTTCTTGAAAAGGACCTGAGTCAGGCAACTCACAGTTGACAGCAATTCCAGCTCCAGTCAATCTAATGCCCTCTCCCGGTCTCTGTGGCTGCCTGTACACATGTGTGGATACCCACATAAAAACATAAATAAGTTAGTAAAATAAAATCTTGAAAAATACTCACAGTTTTGTCTGGATACATTTTGAGACGAAAGGCGATGTGGCAATAGATAACTAACATAAAACCCTGTGCTATAACAGCAGGCCAACCTGAATAGGTAAAAAAAACAATCAGGTAGCAGCTTGCTAGACATATCTAATTAGATAATAGCTTACTAATCAACATTAATTGTTTCGTTTATGTGCTTTAGAACTAGAAAACTCTTTTGCCTATTCAAAGGAATGCTTTACAGATTTCCACAAATACTCATGTGTGGAGGGGGACGTTGGGAGTAATTCCCTTCTCCTCAGTTTTGACATGGACTCCCTTCTTAGTGGTCATGACACTCACTGCATTAAGCAGGTTTATTTCTACTTTCAGTGAAATCTCTGCTGTTACTTCATATGCAATCTCATTGCTAACTCTGTAGAAGCGGTCGTGTAGGAAAGCTATTTTGAATCCAAGCAGTGAGACATTTTAAAATATCTATGCACTATATCTTTCAATGTATATAGCTATTGAATCATACGTACTCCAGCCACTTTGAGGTTTGGATTTTAAATTAGTGATTAACAGTTTTGACAGACAAAACTTTCCATTCATGTTGGGAAATTCTGTGCCTCATAGCTGGCTTTAGCCCTTCATGTTTGTGTGCGCTTAACAAATCCGAAATGAATATAATTGCATTGTTAATGTAATGTAGCTTCTACTCATATTAATGCATGCCTGCCAAAGAAAAAGAAAGGAATAAAAATTATATATCAATTATACTATTATAATGTGTTTTGCTGTTGTTTTGTTTTCATGAAACAGTGGCACCTAGTGATCTGTCCAAAGCATCTTCCCACCTTTTACCTGGTTGTCTTAGTAGCTGCAGAGTTTCCCGCAGCTGGGTTAGTTCCTGTTTATGTTTACTTGTATCTTTTGCTTTACTTTGTTGTTTGTTTGGTTGGTTTTTGTAAGATTATATTGACCTATTTTTTTACTGCATGCATAAGCTAATGCCTACTGCAATCCCATACTACTGTACAGTTACATTAATATTGATCGTCATGTATGGATAGTGCTAATGAGCTGCTACTGTAAAACAGACAAATTACTTTTACAACACCAAACAAAAATATGGCCTTAGAACAAAGGGCTATAAGAAGAAATTCACTTTTAGGTGAAATAAAATTTGCCATTGCTTCTCTAGCAGGACAGTCATGTGTAGGATTTGATTTTCAAAATCTACTTTAACAAGGGTTCTTAAATACTTCAATTTCTGTTTTGACCCACCACCCACCAGAGGTAGAAGAAAAGAAAGGTTAATAGGAAACAGGGGTTGTGGACTTGTTTATAAATAGTTGTTTGGGTCTATTCCAATCTTGTTCTCAGCAGTCCAGTCCTCTCAGCAATCACCAATCACAAATAGGCAGCAATAGTTTGATCCAGAAGAAATCTCAAGGCTCTGCCAATCATCCGAAGTTCATAAAAGTATCAAGAAGCTACCAAAGCATCATGAAGAGTTCTTTGTCAAGTTACTGTCTATGAAGAAGTCATGACAATTGGAGATACACAATACAATGCAAAGCAAATCAACACCAGAGTGTCATCAGCAAAGACTAGACTTATGTACCAAGGTGAACCAATTCCAGGGCCTCCTCCCACTGATTCTGGGTCATTTTTATATTCTATTTAAAGATCACGCATCTTCTCATGTGTCTGTTTTAACAGAACACTCTTTCACCTGTCTGCCCCAGCAAAACATATGACATAACCAAGTTTCTAAAGAAATCAGAAATGTCTACTTCAGTCATATGTTATTTTATAATTGGCTGATATTATGTATGTGGGTGTTCTTTGTACATATTGCCTAGCCATCTGTAACATGACTACAATGTATTCATGTTTTGAACATTTTGATTTGTTTCTTTGTGATAGTGTATCACTCTGCAGCATGATGCCTTGGAATTTACTGATTTGTTCTATGAAGCCACAATTACACATATAACTAAACCGCACAGAGACCCAACAAATAAAGAGAACTTCAGACCAATCTCCCTTATGAACATCGATGCAAAAATACTCAATAAAATTCTTGCAAACCGAATCCAAGAACACATCAAAATGATGATCCATCATGATCAAGTAGGCTTCAATGCAGGGATGGTTCAATATATGGAAATCCATCAATGCATTCCACTATATAAACAAACTCAAAGGAAAAAAAAAACACATGATCATCTCATTAGATACTGAGAAAGCATTTCACAAAATTCACCACCCCTTCATGTTACCTAAACATAGTAAAAGGAATATACAGCAAACCAGTAACCAAGATCAAACTTAAAAAAATCACTAAAAACAGGGACTAGACAAGGCTGCCACTCTCTCCTTAACTATTCAATAGAGGACTTGAAGTCCTAGCCAGAGCAATCAGACAACAAAGGGAGGTCAAAGGGATATAAATTGGAAAGGGAGAAGTCAAAATATTAATATTTGCAGATGATATGATAACTTAAGTGACCCCAAAGAATTCCAGGAGAGAACTCCTAAACCTGATAAAACAACTTCAGCAAAGTGGCTGGGTATAAGGTTAACTCAAACAAATCAGTAACCTTGCTCTATTCAAAGGATAAACAGTCTGAGAAAGAAATCAGGTAAACGACTCCCTTCACAATAGATACAAATAATATAAAATACTTCAGAGTGATCCTAACCAAGCAAGTAAAATATCTGTAAGACAAGAACTTCAAGTCCCTGAAGAAAGAAATTAAAGAAGATCTCAGAAGATGGAAAGACCTCTCATGCTTATGAATTGGCAGGATTAATATAGTAAAGATGGCCATTTTGCCAAAAGCAATCTACAAATTCAATGCAATCACCATCAAAATTCCAAGTCAATTCTTCATAGTGTTAAAAAGAGAAATTTGGAAATTCATTTGGAATAACAAAATCCCAGGATAGCAAAAAACCATTCTCAACAACAAAAGAACTGCTGGGGGACTCACCATCTCCAACCTCAAGCAGTATTACAGAGCAGTTGTGATTTTAAAAAAAAACAAAACTGTATGGTATTGGTACAGAGACAGGCAGGTAAATCAATGGAATAGAATTGAAGACCCAAAAAATAAACCCACATACCTATGGTCACTTTGAACAAAGCTCAAGCGCTAGTGGATAAACGACCTCCACATAAAATAAGATACATTCAAACTAATAGAAGAAAAAGTGGGGAAGATCCTTGAATGCATGAGCACTGGGGAACATTTCTTGAACAGAATGCCAATGGCATATGCTCCAAGATCAAGAATCAACAAATTGGACCACATAAAACTGCAAAGCTTCAGTAAGGCAAAAGACATTGTTAATAGGACAAAATGACAATTAGCAGATTGGGAAAATATTTTTACCAATCCTACATCCGATAGAGGACTAATATCCATTATATACAAAGAACTCAATAAATTAAACTCCAGAGAATCAAATAAGCCTATTAAAAATGGGGCACAGAACTATACAAGGAATTCACAACTGAAGAATACCCAATAGCCAAGAAGTACCTAAAGAAATGTTCAACATCCTTAGTCATCAGGGAAATACAAGTCAAAACAACTCTGAGATTCCACCTCCAACAGTCAGAATGGCTAAGATCAAAAACTTAGGTGACAACAGATGCTGGCCAGGATATAGAGAAAGAGAAACACTCCACAATGGTTGGTGGGACAGCTGTTACAGTCACTCTGGAAATCATTCTGGACATTCCTCAGAAAATTGGACATAGTACTACCTGAGGACCCAGCTATACCACTCCTGGGCATATACCCAAATGATGCTCCAACATAAAGCAAAGATATATGCTCCACTATGTTCATAGCAGCCTTATTTATAATAGCCAGAAGCTGAAAAAAACCAAGATGCCCTTCAGCAGAGGAATGGACAGAAAATGTGTCCATTTGCACAATGGAGTACTTCTCAGATATAAAAACAATGACCTCATGAAATTCATAGACAAATGGATAGAGCTAGAAAATATCATCCTGAGTGAGGTAGCCCAACACAAAAAAACACACATGATATGCCCTCACTGATAAGTGGATATTAGCTCAAAAACTCGAATTACCCAAGATATAACTCACAGACCACGTGAAGCTCAAGAAGAAAGACAACCAAAGTGCAGATGCTTCACTCCTTCTTAAAAGGAAGAACAAAAATATTCATAGGAGGAGATATAGAAACAAAGTTTAGAGCAGAGACTGAAGGAATAGTCACTCAGAGTCTGTCCCACCTGGAAATCCAGCCCATATACGTACAGCCACCAAAGTCAGACAATATTTCTGATGCCAAGAAGTACATGTTGACAGGAGCCTGTCTCCTTAGAGGCTCTGCCAGAGTATACAAGTAAATGGAATGAAAAAACAAGCTCTCAGTTATTTTAATATTTGACAAAATAGATTTTAAACAAAAACTAATCAGAAGAGATGAGAAAGGACAGTTATTTTTCATTAAGGGGGAACTCTACTAACAGGATTTTATAATCCTTTCATGCACCCACCAAACCCAGAAGCCTACAGTTTCACAACAATAATTACTGTTAGTTCTAAGACCACATGTTGACCCTCAGCCCAATGATAGTAAATTATCCTTGAGGTACATTTAAGTCAGGAAGTATGACACTTTATCCATAACTTAAAATAAAATTTAATGTCAAAGAAAATTTTCTAATATTGACTCCCTTTGTAAATTTGATTAGATTCACATAAAACACTATTCTGTCTTATAATTACTAAAATAGTAGAAATAGAAGTGGAAGGAATAAGATCATTGCTAGAATTTAATACAAAATGTGGGAAAACATTTCTTTGTGATTAGACATAAAAAAGTCGTGCAATTTAGTTTAGTCATCAACATTATAAACATCAAACAAATTGAAAGGTACAATTGTAGTAAAATACAGTATCAGGTAGTTTCAAATTCCAGAAATAATTTAGCAAATGATTCAGAAACTGGAGCTGTAAATATTCATGACATGATTACCTGGTGATTCAGAATGCTTATATGTTTTTAGACTCTTCCAAAATTATGAGGCATATTATTCAGTTATCATTCCTTTAAAAATCAATACAAGTATTTCTGGATGATAATTTTCTACGTATAATTAAAAAACGATTCAGAAATATTGAAGAGCAGTTGGAGAACAAATGCTCTCCATCTGTGTCTAGAAGACATTCGCCATTAAGTCTAGAGGGAGAGAATACAAGAGTCTCTCAAACACTGTTCATGGATCTCCTAAGAACCTCCTGGCCTTACCTGGTTGCTTGTTTCTGTTGGTTTCCATAAAGAATGCCTGCCAAATCAGAAAAGCATGGTGGGAGCTCTTCTTATGGATTAGGCTTTGTCAATAGTTGGTAAGAAATGCAAAAGTGACAGGTAGACAATCTTCTATGTGTTCTTCCTCCTAAGGAACTGTTTTACTTCCCCACATTTTGAGGTGCATCCAATAATATTTCACATAATGACATACTTTTTCATTTCTCCCAACCCCCCTCATCTCTCTTTCTCTTCCTTAAATGCAATGAAATTTGCCCTCAGTTACACAGTACATGAAAATAAAAACCCTTCCTATGTCCCAAAATGCATAAACTAGGGATTTATTGAGCTCAAATCATGTATGGAAAATGTTATGTGGCTACTGTAGTTCACCAATGTAACCTAATTTTTAAATAGAATACCTAGGTGTTTTAATTTGAGATAGAGTCCTGATACAGGCTAGACTAAGATTAAATAATTCTCCGGCCTCAAGCTTCTCAGGACTGGGATTGCTTTAAGAACTTTAATATATAACATGTCTGTCACAAGTACCATTTTCTTCAAGTAACCCGTATTATAGTAAGGGATATTTACTATAGTATATACTATCTTCTTGAAACAGAAAAATTTGGGAAACAGCTTTATATTGATGATAAGGGTGGAAAACTCAGTTTTGGATATCTTAACTTGAAATGACTGTCAGATTTCCTTATCAAGAAAACAGTTGATTGTGTGAGTGTAGATTTTGAAAGGGAGGTCCAAGATGGAGACCCTGAATCAAGTGACCATATCATGCCAGGAAGTTAGATAAGATCCCCTAAAATTTAATGTTGATATAAAGATATGGTCCTAAAAGATGAATCACTCAATTTCCCAGTTTCTAAGTTAGGAGACTGACAGTGTCCAACTTGTTTAAGAGAGAAAGATTTGCTTTTTACAGGAAAAATGTCAACTACAGGAGAAATGTCAACTAATGTGTGTGCTGGGTTTGAAAAGAACAGCAAAAGAGTAAAAGAGAGACTTTAGAATCCAGAATGCATACTGAATACTGACATGTCATTAACTCAATAGGAACATATTTTCTGAGGTGGAGAGGGTAAAAAGTTGATTAGAATATTCAAGAGAGAAAGGAGAAGGGAAAGTGGGTGTATAGACACATCATTCATGGAATTCAGTGAAGAGGAAAAGAATGAAGCAGGGAGCAGGAAGAAGCAAGGAGGTTACAGAAAGGGTTTTTCTTTTTCTTTATTTCTTTTTTTAATGATTTATTTTATTTATGTGAGTACACTGTAGCTGTCTTCAGACACACCAGAAATCGGTATTGGATCCCATTACAGATGGTTGTGAGCCACCATGTGGTTGCTGGGAATTGAACTCAGGACCTCTGGAAGTGCAGCCAGTGCTCTTAACCACTGAGCCATCTCTCAACCTCAGAAAGGGGTTTTCAACAATATTTTTTTAGAGAAATAATCTTCTTTAGGATTCACTTAGCAGATACCTAAACACTGGCTCCTTGTAGCATGACAGGCAACCTTCCCATAAAAACAGGAAGGAATACAAAGATGAAGACTTAGAATGTAAGCCCTTTCCAATAATTTCGAATTGCTGTTTTCTTAAGAATTTGACACAGGTGGTGGTGGCAGCAGTGACCCATGAATTTCTTTAATCCCAGCACTAGAGAAAGAGAGGCATGAGTATCTCTGAGAGTTCAAAGCCAGCCTAGTCTATAGAGTGAGTTGTAGGACAGTCAGGGCTACACAGAGATACTGTCTCTGCAGCTTTCTCTTTTTCTCCTCCTCCTCCTCCTCCTCCTCCTCCTCCTCCTCCTCCTCCTCCTCCTCCTCCTCCTCCTCCTCCTCCTCTTCCTCCTCTGTCTCCTCCTTTTTCTTTTTCTTTTCTTTTTTTTTTAAAGATTTATTCATTTATTATATATAAGTACACTGTAGCTGTCTTCAGATACACCAGAAGAGGGCATCGGATCTCTTTACAGATGGTTGTGAGCCACCATGTGGTTGCTGGGAATTGAACTCATGACCTCTGGAAGAACAGTCGGGTGCTCTTAACCGCTGAGCCATCTCTCCAGCCCCAGAATATAGCCATGTTTTGTTTTGTTTTGTTTTGTTTTGTTTTGTTTTGTTTTGTTTTTCTGGAGCTGGGGACCGAACCCAGGGCCTTGCGCTTGCTAGGCAAGCGCTCTACCACTGAGCTAAATCCCCAACTTTCTTTTCTTTTTGAGACAGTCTTGGTCTGTAGTTTGGGCTAGCCTAAGACCCAGGATTTCTCCTTCTTTAAGATATTAGACGAGAAAATCAAAAAAATTAACTGATCATAAAGACGGAAAATGAATTACTGAAGGGCTGAAGTTATAGCAATGGAGAAAGATTTAGAGGAATAAGTTAATGAGTGGCACATGGACTTACAAGACAAGATTCAGCACCATCATAAATGACTTGTGTGGATTGCTGTCTTTCTGCAGGTGAAAGGAGGCACAAGATAAGGCAAGTCCTGTGATTGGGCATTGAAAAAATAAGGCGGGAACTGTTTTTGTAAGGCAGGAGAGGGGAAATAGAGAGGAATTGAGATGGAGGCAGAGAAGGATGACCCAGACCCATGTGGCCTTAAAGGGCTACAGGTAGTTATGAATATTTCATAAAGGATGGATTTTTATAGGACAATTTGTCTTATCTAGGTGGGCAGGTTACATTAATATTAATTGTTTCAGAGTTTATCGTGTGGATGTTTTTGTGGGGTGAGGATGTATTGGTGTAAATCTGATTGATAAATTACAAGCTTACTGAGTTTTGATTTTAACAGGTTACTGGGAGTTGTGACTGTAACTGCAGGGGCAGATGCTAGGACTGTGGAGGAAGTTCACAGTAGAGTCATAAGAGGGCAGCTACTGCTGGGGCCAGAGAGTAGCTGGCGACAGCTTGGGGTTCAGATTGGAAACTTAGCAATTCTAGTTGAGTTGCTTAGTTGATTAAGATGAAAATACCCCACACATGCCATTTGTCCCGCTGAAGTCGGCACTAGCATGGGATGGTAGATCTTTTTTAATATTTACCACTACAGTCTTCTGTCTCTGGGAATTACATGCAGTTTAAAGTACCTAACGTGGGTGCTGGGAACAGAACTCAGGTTCTCTGCAAGAGCAGGAAGTGTTTTCAACTGCTGAGTCATCTATCTAAATAGCGCCAATAAATAGTTAAGTTTTCTAAATTAGATGATTTTCCTCATGTATATGGTTGTATCATATTTATGCATACGTGCACAACGCATGTTTTCATGTGTGAGGTCATACGTGTATGTGGTACACTTTTGTGTGTGCATTCATGGGGAGGACATCAGTTGTCATTTGGTCCCTTCCTTCATCACTTTGAGTTTCAGTTGCTGAGCCTGGTCTTTGACAGAACCCAGATGATACCCGCTTAGCTAGTTTACTGTATAGCTTGCCCTAGGTATTCCTGTGTCTTCTCCAAAAAGCTTGAGTACAGGTGAGCCACAGTTCCTAACTACCATACACTTTTATGTGGGCGTTGAAGACCTGCATTTTACTTCTCATTCTTGTGATTATCCACTGAGTTTTCCTACTGAGCCATCACTCCAGATTTAATTTGTTTTGTAAGCTATTTCTGTTTTTGACAATGTATTTGTATATACTAAATGTTAAGAACTATTAGAACGATTCTCTTTTCTTTTAACCAATCGGTTTATGATAGTATATACCCTGGGAGTGACTATGCCACGGTTTAAACTTTTGATTCATAAGTGTATACTTATTGTGGTAATTAAACCTGAAGATCTATGTGCCCCCAAGCCTCAAGATGTGTTAGTGGAGTCCAACATCATTAAGCATCTCTCTATATAGCCAAATAGTAAATCCTTCAGGCTTTACTATAAAGTTTCTTTATGATACCGTGATCCAGCCCGAGGCGTGAAGGTAGAGCGATATGTAGTCTGTTTTGCATCAGCGCGTTCACATTTCTGCCTGTGAGCTCAGTTGGACAAGGAAGGTTCTAATTTTCAGTCTTTGAAGTTTTCCAGATCAAAGACTAAGCTATGTTGTCACGCTAGGTTTAGAAGCTAAAACAGCAATATCTCTCTCTCTCTCTCTCTCTCTCTCTCTCTCTCTCTCTCTCTCTCTCTCTCCTTCTCTCTCTCTCTCCTCTGTTTTGAACAGTTATCTCTTAATAGGAAAAATTAAATGGGTCTTGGCTACAGCAACCCCACATCAAGAAAGTATAAGGGACATAAAAGGACTTCATCACAAAACTGCAGAGGACGTAACACAGAAGTAGGAGTGTCTGTATTTTTACTTGTGTCATAAAGGAGGAATGAATGAGAGGAGAAAGTGCAGCAAGAACAGAAAAGAGTGATCCTCTGTTGGGGAAGGGGATTAAAAACACACTTTCATTTTAAAGCCAGCACTCAAGCTATCGGCTGGTAGCTTGTCATGTCTTCTCTGTAAGGATCTAGTCTAAAGACTTGCTGCTGCATTCCCCTCTGGGAAGCAAAGCAAGTGTTCTTCTAGAACACTTCACGGGGAAGTAGGTATCTAATAAAGAGTCTGCTCTCTGACGTCTACACTCGTATCTTCTAAGCAGTTGGTTTTCAAAAAATAGCTAAGATTGAATAAACGTTCAAAGCTAGAGTGTTTACTCTAACCAGACTTTTTTTTTTATTAACTTGAGTATTTCTTATATACATTTCGAGTGTTATTCCCTTTCCCGGTTTCCGGGCAAACATCCCCCTCCCCCCTCCCCTTCCTTATGGGTCTTCCCCTCCCAACCCTCCCCCCATTGTCGCCCTCCCCCCATAGACTAGTTCACTGGGGGTTCAGTCTTAGCAGGACCCAGGGCTTCCCCTTCCACTGCTAACCAGACTTTTAAAGCTATACTTATTTTAAGTGCTTCCTGTTGTATTTTCTCTGTACCTGTTGCCTTCTCGTTGCTTTCTAGACTGGCCAGCAGCCTTCCCCTAGGAGGCCAATCTCCCGACTGTCAATTTTACAAAAAAAAACCAAAACCAAAAACAAAAACAAAGAAAACAAAAAAATCGCAAACATTGTGCTGGGAATGCTTTCTCTCTTGTCACTGAAGCCGAGGACCATGATTCTACCTTCTGTGCTCTCCAGTGACACTGCAAACAGACATGTACACTGTCCTTGAATATCTTAGTAGAATGGTTCCAGCGTCTTCAAAGATACCAAAAATGAGGATTCACAAATTCCCTGTATGAAATTATAATATTTCCTGTGATCTACCCAATCCTCATATATTCTTTGCGTTGTGTCTAGTTTATTCACTATATCTAATACAATGTTAATGATGTGTTTGTAATATGTATATGTATACTATTTATAGATAATATATATGCAATGTACAGTTGTATATTTGTTTTGGAAATATTAATAAGAATTAAGACTTTCACATGTTACACCTAAGAGCACTGGCCCTGCTCCTCATGAGGGTGGGGTGGGGGCATGCTGGTAGAGAAATAGGCTAATCAACTCAGCTCCCACCCAGGCCCAAATCCAGGGCCTTGAGTTGACCCATCACAACATCTACTTCATCCATACACTGCTGAAGCACGTCAAGAAGCTGGTCCTGCAGGACCATAGGATTTCCATGACTCAGGTCAACAGCAGGACATCCAAGAGGATCCAGTATTGATGGTGTAGAAGAAACCAGAGTCCTCAAACTAGTCCTCAAACTCATTGCAATGAACATTTGCAAATAAAGACGTTTGGGCAAATGGGTATCCCGAGTGACACACTGGACCTCCTAGTGCTACTGTGATAAACGAAGGTGTGATGGAGAGGTGGGAAAGAAGGAGGAGAGGAGTGGTACTGGCATGGTGAAACTGGAGGAGGTGCGACAGCTCTGCCTGGTACAAGAGAAGGTTTCGATTGATAAAGGAACAGGTCATTGCCAAGAGGGGTCATGAAGATATATTTTTTCTTTTCTTTTTTTTTAATTTCTATTTTTTGTTTTTTGGAGGGAAAGTTAGGGTAGAGGGGAAATATAGAAGGACTGGGAAATGAGTGGGACTGGGGTGCATGATGTGAAATTCCCAAAGAATCTATTAAAAATTATAGTGAAAAAGAGTTAAGACTTTATTTAATACAGATGCTTTTTTTCCCCTATAATTTTCAGGGTGTAATCGGTTGAGTCCATGGGTGAAGGCCACATGCAAACAGAGGTTTTGTCTGTACTTAGACCACTGTGCAGAGTGGTGGTCACCTTTCACATAGGACATATACTTCTGTTCAAATGCTAATATGTTTGTGTGAAATTGGAAAATGTAGGGCTTTAAACACTGGCAGGTTGTTAAGTTCTCACCCTCTTAGCCATTGTTCCTAATTTACACTTGCCTGGACATTTCAAGCTATAACCAAAGGAACACAGGGACCATGTAATTGTAGACTGTACTTGCCAGTTTCCTGAAACTATGGCTATTAATTGGAATTCACACTGTATTTAAAATATATGCTGAGTTAAATTTTAACCAAAACAAGAATACAGGGAATATGGAAAGATATGTGACAATAGACAATTATATGATCAAGACGTTAGTGATCCACAAGTGGAGATTACCGGACAACTCTCAGGGCATAGTTTGTTTCTGGAAACAACATTGCAAATTTACAAGGAGAATAATGGAGACAAAAATATAAAGTCGTCCTTAATTAAAACTCATAGGACATATGTAAAGCCATCTGGAAATGTAGATTTTAAAATAAAAACTTATTAATTTTATTTAATTTTTTTCTGTATTTGAGACCGTGAGTCACTTTATAAGTCTGGATGGGAATTTGTTGTGTATATCAGGCTGGCCTCAAATATGTGAACCTCCTGCCTCCCACTGCTGGTATTACAGGCATGTACCACCAAACATGGCTTAGAAGTAAAAGTTTAAAGGTAGAAAATCATTCATGTGAACTTCAGCATTCATATTTTGTAATGCTAATGCTTAACATTTTCCAATTCAAGTGTTTGAAGTATGACAAAAGATTTTAAATGATTGATGTGTGTAATTTTCAATGATGTGTTTGATATTTTCAGGGTACTATTTATTCCTCACAACCAAGTGATGTGTATGGGTGGTTATTTGTACAATTCTTTTCCATTGAGTGGAAGAATAGAGCCCTTTGTATTCATGGAGATATTTGGAAGCCTGGTCTAAAGATACAAAATTGCTCTCAGAAAACACTGGGAGAAAACAGGCTGCATTGTTCTTCCTCGCAGAGTACAAAAGGCAATCAAAGCCATGTAGTAGAATATGGTAATTACAGCGAATCTTGACAGAATTCTTAAGATTAAGCCAGGGAAGATAAATGCTTTGCTGCAGACAATTTTTCTGAAAATCCCAGTAAGAGGTTTGAAGGGTGATGGTGGCAAACTTGTTTTCCACGTTGCACAAAACAATCTGCAGAAACTTCCAAATCTTATTTCATGAATTAGAGTTTGGAACAGGGAGGCACAATTGATTATTGGACAGAAAAACAAATAGAAATGTCAGAGAGAGAGAGAGAGAGAGAGAGAGAGAGAGAGAGAGAGAGGAGAGACAGAGAGACAGAGAGACAGAGAGAACACAGAGAGACAGACAGAAAGAGAGACACAGGAAGACAGAGAGAAAACAGCTGAAATGAAGATAATAAGGCACTATTTGTACAAATGCTTTAACATGTCATGATTTGAATATGTAGAAACAGAGTCATTCAATTTAATTTTCAGGGCAGCCTCCTCCAAGAAAGATGAATTAAAGACCCAGGAAACAAATGTCCTTGGTGTTCATTCCTCTGCTCCTATTCTCTCACAAACTGCCTGGAGATTGGATAGGTTAGAGGTAATCTTGTTATTCGTGTTTTAGTAATTTTAAAATTAACTTCTCTCTAATACTCTTCAGATACTGATAATGAAGTCTGTAACTTCATTTTAATGGTTAAGTAACCACATAATGGTAGATTTTTTCTTGATTGTTACTGGAGAAAGCACAGAATTTACCTAATCAATATCATCTTTACCACCTTGTATTTTTTTCAAGATTAATATTCAATGTTAAAGTAGGGAATTTCCACTATGCCATGATCCTCTCTTGAGATGAATAGAATAATGATTTTTTTTACTTAATACTTGTGATAGAAAACTTACTGAGAAGTCCACATTTTCGTTTAAAAATAAAAACAATACACTTATTATCTTAAGTCACCTGGTTTGTACTATTCCCTAATTATAGTAACTAATATATAATAAGAGGGGTAAGATATGTTTTACTAATATGTGAGGATTAAAAAATACATTGAGCTTGGGTATGAATAAATTTATCATTAACACAGTGAGCTGTCCTATGTCATTGGATGAAACCATACACAAATTTATTTTTAGACCTCCCATCACTATAAGTTTATTCAGTAGAATAATTTTCTTCCTTATATTACAAGGAACCCTAGAGGCCATTGAGGATGGACTTCTTCCTAATGGAACCTACCTAGGGTCTGTGTGGAAACATGGTATTTTGATCTTCAATGATTAGAACATTATATAACATTGCTGTTTCCCCTAAGAGTTGATCTACTTCAGTCTGTCTATCACTCAACTAAACAAGAGTTTCTCCCTCAGGAAAGCTGATCCATCTAAAGATATGATAAAGTGATGGGAAAACTAATTATCTCCTTAATGACATAGCATGCCTTTCCTTCCCCAAAATTCATCTATGTTCAGTGCCTTATGGAGTTGCTACCCCATAACACTTTGACTATGCCTGTTTTTCTGAAGCCTAACTTTAATGCTGAACATGTTTGCCTAACTCAAAAGTCTTCCCTTTTTCTTTTCTACACATTCTGCATTCTGGCGATTGCTGAGATTCACAGTTTGCCTGCTCTGTTGTATTATCTAAAACTCTAATACAAATTCTTCCAATTTGTATTTGTCTCCACTGGGGATGTCTTAAAATTTTTCTCGACACAGTCTCAATCTCCCTAGTCTCACCCTCAGCTCTTTAGCTGAACAACTACTATGGTCTCTCTTTCCTCTTGGACCCCTAACCAATTGCAAAGATCTCCAACCATTCTTTCCCAAACTCATCCCAGTATTCCAGCCTCCAACAAAAGCAGACATTACCTGTGAGTGCCCAAACTGAGCAGGCCAGGGAAATAGGTAAGCTAACTGAAGACCTTCACTAACTACTCCCTGCTTTCCTCCAAGATCATTCCCCATGTCTTTTCATCCCCATCTTTGAAATAGAACACCCACTACAACCTCCCACCTCTTTCTACCCATATTTCCCATGGATCCTACAGACCTTTCCTTCTCTTTCCATTTGTTTCTTTATCTCAGAGCCCATCTCCAACAGATACTCCCTTGTAAGCCAAGGATCAACCAGGGAAACATGTAGGCCATCTGTAGGTGCTTCTCTCTCCTTCTATTCTTCTAGATTGCAAGCCCCTAGTATCATCCCCTGTGCTATAGCAGCCCCTCTGGGGTGACCTCTTTTCACTGTCTCCCCCTCCGTTCTAAGGAGACTAAATAATCATGATCCCAGTTGCACACTCTACTCTCCTCCCACCTGTGAAGACCTTTAGACCCCATCCCCATTCCTAAAGTTTCAACATTACTCAGAAACAGATTTTACATTTTAATGGCCACAACTATCAGACCCAAAGAAAAATTCTACCAGGCAACACACACAACCATTACACTCTCCAAATATCCAGAGGGGAAAAAAAATCAAGGAACAAAACACTCACAAAAGACAGAGAAATTGATAAATTAGCACCTAGGATTGTAATCAGCCCAACCCCAAATGCCTAGATGCCAGCATAAAAACATAATTTCAGCCACTGCCATATATCTCTAGTAGAACCAAGAGATCCTACCACAGCAGGCCTTGAATATTTCCACATAAGTGAAGCACAAAAAAATGAACTTAAAACTCCCTGAATGAAGATAATAGAGGTCCTTGAAGATAAAATTGATAATTCCCTAAAGAAGCCGAGGAACACACAAACAATGAAAGAAAATGAATAAAACTGTTGAAAATTTGAAAATGGAAATAGAACCAATAAAGAAAACATAAACTGAGGGGACTCTTGAATAGAAAAATCTAGGGATTCTAACAGGAAGTAAAGAGGCAAACTTCATAAATGGATACAAGACATTTAAAAATCTCAGGCAAAAGATAAAGGACATAGATAAATCAGTTAAAAGAAATTTTAGATCTAAAAAGTCCTGACCACAAATTTTATCCAGAAAATAAAGACATTTGAAAAGATCAAATGTTATAGGAATAACAAAAGGAGAATACCTGCTCAAAGGCCCAGAACATATTTTCAACAAAATCATGGAAGGTTTTTTTCCCTAAGCTAAAGAAGATGCTATAAAGTTTCAAGCAGCACACAAAACACTAACATGATTGGAACAGCAGAGCAAGTCCCTTCGACACATAATAAATCAAAACACGAAAAGTGCAAAGCAAAAAGAATGCTAAGTGCTGTAAAGAAAAAAAGGACCAAGTAAAAGATAAAGGAGTCCTATTAGAATTACATCTGACTCCTCAATGGAGATTCTAAAAGCCACAAGGGTCTTGGCAGATGTGCTGAAGACTCTAAGAGGCCACAGATGCCAACCCAGACTACTATAACCAGAAAAAAAACATTTTAATAACCATGAATGAAGAAAAAAGACATTCTATGATAAAGCCAAATTTAGAAAATACCGATTTACAAATTCAGCCCTCTAGAGAGTGTAGCCCAAAGAAGGAAAACACCAATCCATGGAGGGCAACTACACTCATGAAAACAAAGAAAATAATAAACATACACCACCAAAACCAAAAGAAGAAACACACACACACACACACACACACACACACACACACAACATGCCACCAGCCTTACCACACTTACTACCCACCTGCTACCATCAGCAAAATAACAGAATGTAACAATTGTTGGTCATTGGTATTTTTCTATAGCAATCATCTCAATTCCCTAATAAAAAGTCACAGATTAACAGAATGGATGTGAAAACAGCATTCATCCTCCTCCTGCATCAAAGAAACAAACCTCAACATCAAAAATGGACATTATTTCAGGATAAGGTGTTGGAAAAGATATTCCAAGCAAATAGACTTAAGAATCAAGCTGCTATCGCCATTTTAACATCCAACAAAATTGACTTCAAACCAAAAATAGAAAAGATAGACAAACCCTTATTCTAAGTAACTCAAAGACATAGGAAGAATATCCAAAATCAGAAAGGAAAAGCAGATATAGAAACAGACACAGAGGAAATCCAGAGATAGGAAAGAACACTACATATTCATCAAAGGAAAACACCATTAAGATGACATTTCAATTCTTAACATATATTCCCCATACACAAGGCACTCATCTTTGCAAAAGAAACATTTCTACAGTGTAAATTACACATTGGCCCTCAAACACTGATAGTGGAGATTTTAATACCCTACACACACTAATACATAAAAAGCTGGATAGATCTCATACTAGTAACTTAACAGTACACCTAAAATCTCTAGAACAAAGGAAGAAATCACACACAAGTAGACAGAAAAAAAAATCCTCAAGGTTGAGATCAATAAAATAGAAACAAAGACAACAACACAAAGAATCAAAGAAACAAAGAATTGTCTCTTTGAGAAAAATAAAAAAGACAAACTCTTAACTAATGAAAAGACACAGAAAGAATATCCAAATTTGCAAAATCAGAAATGGAAAGGGGATATAACAACAGACACAGAGGAAATCCAGAGAATCATAAGGACATACTTTAAAAACATGTACTCAATAATATTGAAAATCTAAAATAAATGGATAATTTTCTTGAGAGCTACCACTTACCAATGTTAAATCAAGATCAGATAAGCATTTAAACACATCTACAATCTCTAGTGAAATAGAAGCAGTCATTAAAGTGCTCACAAACATAAACTATCAGGAACAGATGGTTTTAGCACAGAATTCTCCTTGGCTTTCAAAGAAAAATTAACACCAATACTCCTCAAATTAGAAACAATGATACATTGTCCAAATCATTTTATGAGGTCATGGTTACCCTGGTACTAAACCACCTCGTGACTCAACAAAGAAACAGAATTACAGACAAATTTCCCTTATGAATAAAGACTCAAAAAAACACTCAATAAAATACTTGCAAACTGAATATAAGAACCTATGAAAAAAGATCATTCACCATGATCAAGTAGATTTCATCCCAGGGATGCAGGGATGAGTCAATATATATCAATAACTGTAATTCATTTTATAAATAAACTGAATGAACAAACACCACATGATTATCTTATTAGATGAAGGAAAGGCCATTGACAAAAATCTAATCCCCTTTTATGTTAAAAGTCTTGGAGAGATTAGGGATATAAGTGACATACTGAAACATAATAAATGCAAATAAATTATACAAAGCCTATAGCCAACATCAAATTAGAAAGAAACTCAAAGCAATTCCACTAAAATCAAAGACAAGTTTGCCCACTCTCTATACACCTATTCAATATAGAGCCCAAAATTTTAGCTAAGCAATGAGACAACAGAAGATCAAGGGGATACAAATTGGAAAAGAGAAGTTCAAATAATCTTTATTTGCAAATGATATGAAAGGATGCAAAAATGACTCTAAATATCTCACTGGGGAATTCCTACAGCTAATAAATACTTTCAGCAAAATAGCTGGGTATAAAATTAAACTGCAAAAATGCAGTCACTCTCCTATATACAAATGAGAAACAGACTGATAAAGAAATCACAGAAACAATATCATTAACAATAGCCTCAAATAATATAAAATATCCTGGTGTAACTAGCCAAACAAATGAAAGACTCGTATGATAAAAACTTCAAGTCTTTGAAGGAAGAAATTGAAGAGGGTAGAAAGATGTCCCATGCTTACTCATTGGAGAGGTTAATATAGCATAAATGGCCATCCTACCAGAAACAATCTACAGATTAAATACAATCGTCATAAAAATTTCAACACAAGTCTTTATGGATTTTGAAAGGACAATACTCAACTTCATATGAGAAAACAAAGATCCAGGATAGCAAAAACAATCCTGTACAGTAAAAGAATGACTGGAGCCCTCACCATTCCTGACTTCAAGTTATACTACAGAGTTACAAGACTAAAAACAGCATGATTTAGACATAAAAACAGAAACATTGATCAATGGGATTGAAGTAAAGACTAAGACATCAATACCAGTGGACACCAGATACCAGATTTATTAAGTAAGCCAAAAATATACACAGGAAAGAAGATGGATTTTTCAACAGATGGAGCTGGGCAAACTGGATGTCTGAATGGATAAAGATGGATCCATACTTATCATCCAAGTCAAATGGATCCACAACCTTAACATAAATCTAGGTCCACTGAATTCTGATAGAAGGGACAGTTCTGAATAGCCTTAAACAGATTGGCACAGGAGAAGGCTTCCTGAAGAGAACACCAATAGTGCAACTATTAAAATCTAAAACTAATAAATGAAACTGTATGATGCTGAAAAGCTTCTGCAAGGCAAAGGACACCTTCAATAGGACAGAACCTCTACCTTCAGAATGGAAAAGAATTTTGTTGTTTTAGATGTTATTAGACCATCTAGTAGAGGCCTAATATCCAAAATATATAAAGAACCCAAGAAAGTAAGCATCAAACCCCCAAGTCATCTAATTTAAAAATGAGGTATAGATACTAACAGTGAATTCTCAATTGAGGAAATAAAAATGGCTGAAAAGCAAAGAAATGTTCAACATTCTTAACCATCAGGAAAATGAAAATCAAAGCTATCTTGAGATCCCATCTTGCACCTGTCTGAATGTATATGATCAATAACGTAATTTAGGCTGGGGAAAAATGTGAAGCAAGGGGAACAGTCCTCCATTGCTGCAGAAGTGCAAACTTGTACAGTCACTATTGAAGTCAGTATGAAGGTTCCTCGAGATGCTGAAAATTGATCTACTTCTAAATCCAGCTATCCTACGTTTGGGTATCTACCCAAAGGATACCTGCTCAACCATGTTCATTGTTGCTCTGTTCATAATAGCCACCGCCTGGAAATAACCAAGATGTCCCTCGACAGAACAATGGATAAAGAAAATGTGGTACATTTACACAATGCAGAATGACTCAGCTGTTAAGAAAAATGACAGCATAAGATTTGCAGGCAAATGGGTAGAACTAGAAAAAAGTTCCTAAGTGAGTTAACCCAGACATGGAATCATTTATATGTGAATATTAACCATTGTAAAGGACAAAAAGTGCTCCTGCACACAGATAATCACTGAAGAAATCAGGAAAATTAAGGTCATAGGCATCCTTCAAAGGAAAGAGATGTTTAACCCACAATCTCCTGGAATACTGGGAATAGATGTATTTTACTACTTGGTGATCACTACTTAGTGATTCTCTGCTGTCTTATAAGCCAGACTTTGCCTGAATCATCCAGAATTTATGTTTCTCTTATCCTGTATCTTTTCCTCCTAAAACCTTCAGCATTACTTCTAGGTCAGAAGCCTCATCCTTGTAAAAGATGTCATTTGTATTTTCCAATAGTGTTGGTGACTTCTATGTTTTCTTAGGGACAGACATTATTTCTACCTCATTCATTCTCCCTAGACCATTATCTTGAACATTGATTTTGAGTGAACAATAATCCATCTTACATAGGAAGTTACATGTGCTTTATAAATAGCTTCAATGTAAACATGTCTCAAGCCACTCATGTGGCTAAATTGTTACCTGAAAATTTTTCGAATGCTTAAACATGGCAAAAATATATGAGCTGATGTCAGAATGTCAAAGTCTTGCTGCAGCGCTAGTATCAAAAAATCTGGTTGAACTTGAGTTTCATTCTTGTCTTTCCCTGTGTCGTTTCCCTGTCAGCTGTAAAGTCATCAAGTAAGCGATAGCTTACAATCCACAGACCAAAAAGGATACATGCATCTCCCTGAGAGGAGAAAATAGAATAGATTTTATGGGTGAACTGCGGGCAGGGAAGGTGACAAGAGAAGATGGGAAGTTGTGGGTCAGTTGAAGAGGTAGAGAGAAATACGGTCGAGTGAGGGAATACAGGGAGAGACAGCTAAATTGAAGGACATTTGAGGGATGGTATCGAAATCTAGGCCAGCCATAACTTTCTAAAATTGGTGACCATGGCCCCATGTCCAGAATAGTCAGGCCAGGGGCAAGGTTTGTGTGGCTATGCACTGTTAACCAGGGCAGAAATGTTGGACTGTAGGGAGGGTGACACATTCTTACTAGGGTTGATGGTGGGGGAGCCAGCTTTATGGTATGCCAGGTTGAGATCGAGGAAGGAGCCAATCCTGCCATTCTGATGTTTGAGGTATCCCTGCTTGAAGCTCCCTTGACTCTTCCTACCTAACCCTGGGCCATTATGGTCCTACATATGAAAGCAATCCTAATGAGGTCTCCTAATAATGGGGGAGATAGAGTCCCTGCTTCCCATCTCTGGTCATCAAACGAAGCTTTCAGTACAAGAACTGGGTTGTATTCACCTGAGATGCTGAACAAAAAGATCCCGTAGTCATTCTTTGTCTTGCTTTTGGTTTATATGGCTGTGGCAAAACACCATAACAAGAGCAAGTTGGGAAGGAAAGGGTTTATTTCGGTCCCATTTCCAGATCATAATTCACCATTGGAGAAAGTAAGGACAAGAGTTCAAACAGGGCTAGATCCTGGAGGCAGGTGCTGATGGAGAAGCTATGGAAGGGCCCTACTCACTGGCTTGCTTCCCCTGACTTGCTCAGCTTGTCTTGTTACGGAACCCAGGAAGACAAGCCCAGAGATGCTACCTCTCACAGTGGGCTGGGCCCTCTCCATTGATCACTAATTAAGAAAATACCTTAGAGCAGTATCTCCTGGAGGTATTTCCTCAACTGAGGCTCCTTCCTCTCTGATGACTCTAATTTGGGTCAAGTTGACACACAAAACCAGGTACCTCAGAACTCCCACACTCTCAAATAACTCAAGCTGTTGCAAAGACAATGAGTTGCTGTCTGCAAACTGAGAGTTGGGCCCAATTCCTAAAGACAATCTCCACACAGCTCATTGAATATAAAGAAGTTAAGTTAGTACCTAAGTAAATTCTTCACCACTGTGCTCCAGTGGAAGGTACTCTGCAGGCTACCAAAAGAGAAACATAAACATCAGCTCAGCCATAAAACCTTTGACCTACAGTCTGTCCTGCCTAAAGGATATGCTAGGGCAATGGTAGCCCAGAACTTGTGGGAGTAACTACTGTGTCTGATTGGCTCAAAAGCCCACTCCACAAGCTAGAACCCATATCCACTACAGCATGGCTCTCCAAGAACCAGAAACTAGAGAGCCAAGAGACCCCCAGGGTAAAACCCAACACTACTGATATTAAGCAAAAAGTATCAATAAAATGACTCCTATTGATATTCTTCTATACTCAAATATTTGTGCCTTATTCAGGCATCACCAGAGAAGCTTTTCCCCACAAAGACAGGAACAGATGCAGAAACTCCTAGCCTGAATTATCAGGAAAAGAGAGGCCTTGGAAAATGTAGCTCCGAATGAGTTATGTCTATCAAATCTCCCTCTCAAAAGGGAAGGGAACCCTGTGGACCAGGAAGCAAAAGGAATATAAGAGCCTGAGAGGATGGAGGACACCAGGAGAACAAGGTCCTGTGAATCAACGGAAGGCTCATATGAACTCAAAAGAGGTGAAAGCAGCATTCACTGGACCAACATGGGTCTGCACCAGGCCTTCTGCACATATATCTTTCAGCTCAGTAATTTTATGGGACTCATGAATATGTAAGCAAGAGACTTACTGGTTCTTGTGCTAGTTCTTGGAACTCTTTTTTTCTGTTGGATTGCCTCATCTAGCCTCAACGTTACGACTTTTGTATGATCTTACTGTATTTTCTTTTCTCACGTTTGGCTGTTATCTCTTAAAATTTGTCTTTTTCTATGACAGAAAGAAAGGGAGTATATCTGGAGCTGAGGTGGAGAGAAACTGGGAGGAGTAGAGGTAGGGGAAACTATATGAGAAAAGAATCTACTTTCAATAAAAGAAAAAAATCCTATCTGGCATTAGAAAATTATGTGAGGGGCTGGAGCGATGGCTCAGTAGTAAAGAGAACTGCTCTTCCAGAGGTCCTTAGTTCAATTCCCAGCAACCACACGGTATCTCCCAATCATCTGTAATGGTATGTGATGCCCTCTTGTGGTGTGTCTGAGGATAGCTACAGTGTATTCACATACATAAAATGAATAAATCTAAAAAAAAGAAAATTAGGCTGGATTGTAATAAAGGAATCCTGTCTGCATATTAAAAAATAAATTAATAAAGCTACTCACATTGTCACATTCGAACTTGGTTTTTTAAATGAAGATATTTACTTAAGAAATGTATACTAGGTAATAAAGCTCAGAAATATAGCCAGTCTTTTTATCCATGATATACACAATAGTTAAGGGACTTTGGTTGGGTTTTTTTTTTTTGGGCTATGCTATGATTTTTTTTACTATTTTTTAACATACAATCTGCTATAATTTTGAGTATCTCTGTCACAATGTCTGAGGTGCTACTGGAAATTTGGAATACTTTTGAGACAGGTGTGCATAAAGAACAATTTACCAACCCAAGATTCCAATTGGCTTGCACAATATGCACGCACATGTTTTAATAACACAACCAGCAATCTGTTAGGAACTTAGAGCCCCACTTTAAACAAAGAAGTAAGTTTCTACTCTCAGAAACTCCTCTTTCTTAGACAGTTAACATCAGTATCTTTCCACTGTGTTTAGGTATGAGAGTATAGAATGGTATTGCCTAGGTTAGGTTTGACTTAGAATCCAGAAAGGGGATCAAAATTTCCTGATTCATGTAGATACCCAATAGGGGATGCCCCAGAGTTTCCAGTACACCTGGGAGCAAGACTTGTTCTGAACTTAACTTTTCTAGCTGTTTTTGCTGATCAAAATTCCTGGAGACATTTTCCTCATCCCAATTCCAAAATGAAGCAAGCCAACCTTCAGGTAGGTATTTTCCCCCTCCACTTTCCACAGGTGTCTGGTCTTGTCATCTTACTGATGTTTCTTCTATCAACAATAATAGTTTTATTATTCAAGGATACTATTGCTTTGTTTATTTTTATCTATGAAGACAGAAACTCATGTTGCTAAAGTTGTTCTGGGTTTCACTATGTAGTCCAGGCTAAACTTAAATTTGCTATCCACTTGGCTTAGTCTGAGTGGTGAGATAATGACCAATCCCATGAATACTTTTTGAGTAAATTTGTACGTTTGTGTTTGTATGATGATTACAAGGTTAGGCCTTAGGTTCAATATTCTGTAATAGCCATCACTAAGAATCAAAAACGCAGATACTTTTCATTAAATATAATAATCCTTAGACACAACCAAATCAGGCTAGGTGGGTTTTCTTCAAATCTTGTTAAAATCCATATTGTAAATTTCACTCCGAAATTAACAGAGATCAGCTTTATGTTACCTTATTAATAATTTATACCAGTATATCCTTTTAGAAAACTATTGAACTACATAAAGTACATACATACCTCTGAAAATTATTTTAGAGTTCAAAGGAGACATAGGCCATCCATTTAAAATAGTAGGTTTATTAGATTAATCTAATTAATAATTAGATTATTAATTCTTTGGCCAGAGAGACAGCAGCACTACAGTGATGAGAACAGGAGAAAAAGACGTGGAGAGCAGGAATCCTGTCTTTGTTAGGGCTTTGCTGCTGTTTGGAGATGCCATGACTAATGCAACACTTCTAAAGGCAAACATCTAATTGGGGTTGGCTTAGAGTTTCAGAAGTTCAACACAACATCACGGTGGGAAGCATGGCAGCCTACAGGCAGACATGGTACTGGAGGAGCCAAGAATCCTACAGCTTGATCTGAACGCAGCCAGAAAAGAGAGTGTCCTGTACACTGGGAGAGTTTGAGCATAGACCTCAAACCTAACCTTGACAGTAATACACTTCCTCCAACAAGGCCACATTTTCTAATAGTTCCACCTACCATGGGCCTAGCATATTCAAACCACCACAATCCCTAACCTAGCAGTTCTGTGAATGTCCACGCCAGAGGACACACTTCTAGTTGTTCTAGTTCCCATTTCTCTTTGTTGTCCCTTTTAAATGAGCACCTGTATCTGAAATCTACATGGTGGGGTCATTTGTAGTGATCAGGAGCCGATCCTCCCAAGCTTCTATCTTAGTTTCCTCAAAAATTTCCCCAAACTGCATCTCAATAGGAATAGGTTTTATTCCACAAAGAAGTCAATGTATGCAGAACATTGCATGCTGAATGTATGTTGATTTGGGAATGGGCTCCTGGGTTAGTTCACCAGCCTCAGAGAATGAGACTGGAAAAAGTTGAGGGCCGACTAATATGAGGGAGTTTTTTATACGTTGTAGGTAAAGGAAAAAGACATCTCTGCCACAAGTTGGGCTTGTGCCCAGGTGTGGTCATCTAGGGAAGGGTCTTGAGTGGTTGGTGACTTCAGGGGAGGTGGCCTTGGGGCAGCTCTCAGGAATGTCAGGAATACAGGACTGGACATTTTGGTGACTTTTTCTGTTTGGAGGCTTTTCAAGTAGATGGGACTGAAAAGGGAGAGAGGAATGGAATTTAAGGGACCATGTGGTGGAGGTGGGATAAGCCATGGACTGCAACCTAACAAATAGTTTCCATTTCCTGGAACTCTTCCTACTATGGAGAAGCTCTATTTTCTCCCATAGCCCTCTTAAACTTGAACCAATTAATTTATAATGAACCTTTCTCTAAAACTTACCACATATTGTTTGTGAACTTCAGGAGTCCAGAATCCATAAGCTATGAGCTGGGTGAAGTTTTGCGCCCATTAAACTTTCCCAGGCACCCCATTCCCCAAGCCACTTCAACAGGAGCTGGGAAAAGATTGATTATTCTTAAAGACATCTTAATATTCCAATAGGAGGAAGTCCTTGAGAAGAATTCAGGCTCAAACAATGGGTGAAGAATTCCATATATGTTTCAAGAGAAGGGCTGAAAGATCCTATGTGTTGTGGACTGCATCACTTTGGAATAAAGGAAGGACAGACAGACAGACACAGCTATAGTAAAGCTTAGCTTGAGCAGGCCATGCAGTGCGATGCAGAGACACCAACGGCAGCCCAGAAACTCAGTGCATTTAGTATCTACTGCCTGTGAGGAGCTTGCACACTGCTGAGTGAGGAGGTGGGTTTATTGCATACAAGTGAACCAGGAAGGAGATCTGGCTAACATTAGTAGGAGGTCACTTATGGAGACATTTACAGTTGTAGTCTCCTGGAAGGAGGATGCTGTGGTGATAGTTTCTGCTGCATGTGCAAATGGACAGAAGAAGGTTGTTTCCCTTCTCTGAGCCTGAACAAAGGAAGGCTTTGCCACTCACACAGATCTGAGGCAAGGAGATCCTTGACATGGCCATGAACACATCAACAACACACATTTACTCAGTCACTCATCTGCTTTCTGCAGTGGCTGAAGAACAGTCCACAGTACATCCTGTAGACTATCTCTGATTTCTGGGTAGCAGAAAGAATAGAGGAGTTTGAGCTCTAAGGAAACAATGTAGGGTTTGGGGGATGAAGGATAGAGAGGTCCATCAAATCACCATTGTAAATGGGAAGTGTTATCATTGGTTCCCAATAGAACAGAATCTGTCAGACTGGGGTTTTTATGCAAACTCAGTTATAAACACAGAGCTCAGTAAGCTCCAGTCTGTAATCTAACAATTTCAATGACAAATAATACTTATCAGATGCAGGTTGACCTAAATCCATATCTCAATGTAGAATGCTTCTGAGCATTCAAGGGTACAGGTGAACCATGTGCACTTGTAGATTTGAAGAATCAGATTTTAGATCACGTCATCAATGATAAGGGCTTTTAATAGAAAGGAATGGTGGTTGGCTCTTTTTAGTATTCCTGACCACAGTGGATCATCAAGATCAGGAAAAACTGCTTATTAATTACTCAAATAGAACTTTTTCAATCAAGATCTGTCAAGGAAGTGACTTAGCCATGTTTAATGGTACACAAACCTGTACAACTCAAGACCTGAATTTGGTCATGTCTTTATTTTTGTCTAGGATTTTTTTGTAGGATGTAGTATATGATAGTTTTAGTAAGAAGATGGTGAAAAGGTTCAGGGTGTAGGGACTCTGTCACAAGGGTCTGATGACTTGAAATGGACCCTGGGATACCATAAGGTGGCAGGAGTAAGCCAGGGGTATTCTAACCATTCCACAGACATTTGACATACTTGCACGTGCATGTGCGCACGCGCGCGCACGTATACACACACAGACACACACACACACACACACACACACATTTCTTGAAGTTAAAGTTCTGTCACTTATTAGCTTCAAAAGGTCATTTTTGTCATTTGTGTTGCAAAAGACAAGTCTTAATGTTATTCAGAGAAGTGGGAAAACAAAGTGACAGTTGTTTGGCAAGGCAATTTTGCAAAAACATATATATATATTATGTTCCCAAATTAGGCTAGTGAGTAGCAACACATATAACTTAGGTGATCCCCTCTCTTTTATCCAAACACAAGGGGACGCTTGGTTGTTCTTGACTGACCTAAAGCCAGTATTAGAGTCTACCCCTGACTGGCTGATTAGGAAGCAATGAGAAAGGAGAAAAGGAGGAGAATACTGAATTAGCAGTATTTAAGTATTTAAGTATTTCAGGAATTCCAAGAAGCTGTTTACATTTGTACAAACAAGTTTAACTAACAAAACATTAACAAAATATTTCCTGTGGTAGAGAAAGGAGCATGAGCTAAAACAGATAGGCATCTATTAAACCTGTCTGTAAGAAAAAGATGATTACATCTCTCACAATTATAAATATGTAATCTGCTCCTTTGGTAACCACACAGATTTGAGGAGAAAGACCACAGACTCAAATCATGGCCAAATTAATTAAAGCAAGCTTTCTTATTTGTGTACATGGGCTGCCTCTCAATGGGGGGATTTGTTAGGCAAATAGGTAGGGTTCCAAAGCAGAACAGAGCATAACAAATTGGTCATAACAACCTCCTGATACAAAGACATGGTGGCAAGGTGGTCATAACAACAGGGGGTCATAACAAGGTGGTAATGAAAACATGAGGTCATAATAACCTTTTCAAACAAAGGCATGGTTACCATTTCTTGAAGCAGGCAGTGCAGATTTGTAGTTAAGGTTATAGGTGAAGCACAGCCCAATCCTTGAAAAACAGACTTAATTGTAAACATAAATGGATCTAGTTTGTTTTGTTTATCAGCCCCCTTCTTTTTTTTAATTTTTTATTATATATTTCTTTACTTACATTTCAAAGGTTATTTCCCTTCCTGGTTTTCTGTCCATAAGCCCCCATTCCCTTACCTCCCCCTCCACCATATGGGTATTCCCCCTATACATCCCTCTTATTGCCCTCCCCCATGTTCCCCTGCACTATGGCTCCAACTTTGGCAAGACCAAGGGCTTTCCCTTCCACTGGTGCCCCAACAAGGCTATTCTCAGCTACATATGCAGTTGGAGCCCTGCGTCAGTCCATGTATAGTCTTTCAGTAGTGGTTTAGTCCCTGGAAATTCTGGTTGGTTGTATCAGCCCCCTTCTTATTAGAGTTGTTGTGAAAATCAAATGCTTAGTCAAAACTATGTGTTTTATGATCATTGATGTTATTTTTGATAAAAAAATTTGACTCTGATTAGAAGTGCATTTATAAGCAACAGGAATCAATAGGAAGAGACAATGATGGCAGAAAAAGTTTCTAAGACTGAGTCTTCTACTCATACTGAGGAAATGGTGAGAAGAAAACTCTATAGAGTAATAGCAAGTTCCAATTATGATGCAGCTGACATAAGCCAGAACTGTTGCCATGAACCAACATACCCACACATGCTCTCTTTGAGAGTTTTAGCTTTTTTTTAAATGCATTTCTGTCTAGTAATATATTCATTCTTCAGTATTATTCAGCAAAGGACATTATGAGAATACTTTGAAAGGTAGTCATATGGGATGAACTAGTTTTTATTTGCATGCAAGTATTAGAGCCTTGGTAACTTCACCATGTATGAGATTAAGTTTTTGGGTCTAGCTTCAATAATATTCAAATTTTCTCAGACGCTAATGTATTAATATGTGAAAGTTTTAAAAGACACATGTATCAAGAAGAAATTCCCTTTATGTTGTCTATAATGAACGTTTTCTTCCTCCTTATTCCTCATCCCAGACACAGCTAGGATTAAAAAGAAAATACATTGCTGCATGATGCACTGGATGGCATGCCTATCGTGGTAGAAGTACAATATTTTGTTATAAGTATTTTAACACAATTGAAAAAATATATCCCTGGATATTAAGGAAATACAGCACTGTGTAAGTGCTATTGAGGTAGATAATGGAGATAACACGTATTTTCAGAGATTAGAGATAGGGTGATTTGTGAGGCAGAAAAGGGAAAGAGTGAGAATATTGAAGTCTCCCCACTTTCTCCTTTGTTCCAGCCAGCTCTCAACATGTGCTCCATTGAATCCAACCAGGCAAAGTTTGTGATTCTAGCTCTCTAATTTAGTTAAGTCTGGCCCCTCATGAAGTAGATACCTTTATCTAGGATAGAGGAATGAGTTTTTAAGGGTTGCTCCAAAGTTCTGCATGTTTTGTAAACACAGACCCAAATAACAAATACAGATTTAAATAACACTGACATTCTTGCACATGAAAACTAGGGGTGTGTGTGTGTGTGTGTGTGTGTGTGTGTGTGTGTGTGTGTGTGTTATTTACACATGTATATGTACACAGGTATATGTGCTTGTCTTAGTCAATGCTCCATTGCTGTGAGGAGTCACCATGACTTCAGCAACTCTTATAAAGGAAAAAAATTAATTGGGGCTGATTTACAGGCTTAGAGGTTTAGTTCATTGTTGTCATGGTGGGAAGGATGGCAGCACATAGGCTGACACGGTCCTGGAGAAGTTCGATGTCTGGATTGGCAGACAGCAGGAAGAAAGAACACCACTGGGGTTGGTTTGGGCATCTGAAACCCCAAAGCCCAATACCAGCACTCCTCCAACAGGGCAACACCTACCAATAGTGCCACTTCCTATGAGCCTGTGGGGGCCATTTTCACTCAAACCATAACAATGTTCATTCACATGCACAGAGGACAATTGAAGACATTGAATATCGGGATCTAATACACTCCAGTATATCCCCTTGAGACAGAGTCTCTCCCTGAACATACAGCTAGAATGGGAGTCAGCAAGCCACAATGATTCCTCAGTTCTCCCACAATGTGTGCAGGTGTTTTACAGGTGTTGTACATGTTCCCACACCTGCCTACATCTTTACATAGATGCTGGCAATCTGAAAGCAGTTCCTTGTGCTCTTACCTACCAAAGCATCCTTCCAGGTTTCTTCCTTCCTTCCTCCCTCCCTCCCTCTCTTCTTTCTTCCTTCCTTCCTTCCTTCCTTCCTTCCTTCCTTCCTTCCTTCCTTCCTTTCTTTCTTTCTTCTTTCTTTCTTCTTTCTTTCTTCTTTCTTTCTTTCCTTCTTTCTTTCTACTGTAAAGAAAAATTTGGGTCTCAGTGGAAAACTAAATCATACTCTTTGGATTTTACTACCTTAAGTTCATTGAAAGCTATTTTAAAATTATATAAATTATCAATAATTAACAAAAATTCTCAAAAAATATTGTCTCTTGAAAAATATTTCTATGTTGACAAATTATCTCTTTATCCCATTCTCCCCTCTGCTTCTGGAAAAATAATTTTGTATTCACATTCACATTTACATAAATATCCCTGATTTATAAATGATCTGCTCTTTGATCATTAATTTCAGGCAGTTCTAATATCTGGCTGGTTCTTTTCATTTATTACAAGCTAAATAATGTTTTTAACATCTGTTCATTTTTAAACGTACATGAGAATTTTGGTTTTATTCTTTTGTGAAAATGTCATATGAGCAAGGACAAGAGAAGACATTTATTTGCTTTTTACCTAAGAGAAAAGAAAAGTAAGTTTTAAATAGGTTATTGTTTAGTCTTGTTTATCTAGTAAAAGAAAGCTTGCACTAGAAATTATAATCTTTAATATATTGTACTATTAGCTGTGGTGTGCATATATCAAATTACTGGGAAGTTTACTCATCTATTACTGCCTTCCAAGCCATTTCTTGAGAAATTTTTGCTGTCACTCATTTTTTGACTGAAATTCCATAAGACCATGCTGAATCACTTACAGATAGCAGCATCTTTTCTGATAATACCTATATTACTACATATATAATATTATACAGTATATAAAAATATAGTACAGACTTTAATAATAATTGGCTAACTAAAATTTAGAATAAATTTGAGAATTTATGATCAGAGTATTTTATTAAGTATTAAACAAACTATAAATAAAATCTAAAGCTCTTATTCTCCCTTAAACATTTTCTAGCAATACAAGTGTGTGTGTGTGTGTGTGTGTGTGTGTGTGTGTGTGTGTGTGTATGCCTGTGTATGCAGAGAGACAGGAATGTGTGGGAGACATTTCTGAATTCTTGAATTTTAAAATGCATGCTTTAGCTTCTACAGTGTCTTTAATAAGCACTTTTGAGATGGATTGAACATTTCCTTAAAAGTGTAATGTTGCAAATATAAAAAAAGACATCATGTAACTACTGGGTTGTCAGGGAGATGGCCAGGATGCATTAGTTGTTCCTGCAACAAATAACTCTGAAATTTGATTACCTGTGTGCCCTACTACATATTCAAAGGCCAATCAAGGATTCTACATAAATGCTTGTATCACATGTTCATCCAGATACCTACTGGCATTGCTTGAGATAGTCAGTGTTGAAGCTAATCTACAACAATCCTGCTCAACAGCTGTGCCTTTGAGGAAGGCCTTACGAACATCTTTCATTCTCTTGGTTTCTCCAAGTTACCTGATTGTATAATTCAGGGTTCTTCAGAGTTCAGAAATCAAAACTGCAGTGCATATATACCTATCTTCAGTCTATCCACCCACCCACCCACCCATCCATCTATCCACCCACCCACCCACCCACCCATCCATCCATCCATCCATCTATCCATCCATCCATTCATCCATCCACCTACCCATCCACCCATCCATCCATCCATCCATCCATCCACCCACCCATCCATCCATCATCTATCTCCATACAAATATGAAATATATATGCCTATACATGTATGCATATACATACATATGAATGATATTAGCTTGTATTTTATGGAGGCTAACAAGTTGTTTGTGGTCTGAAGTTGGCAAAGTGGCAGTCTAGGATCAGCACTTGCATCTGAATGCAAGTAGGTGTCAAAGAACTGTCAGTCCATTTATTCCACCAGGCCCTTGGCTGGTGGCATATGGCCTACTCACACACAAAATCTTTACTCAGTTTGGTGGTTCAATCATATCTAGAAGCAACCTCACAGAAACACATGGAAATAGAATTTGACCAGATGCTTGGACACCATG
>NC_141537.1:10642500-10660000 GCF_021556685.1 Rattus norvegicus | reverse complement strand
CAAAAACGTGCATCGCTAGGCATCAGAGACACCGTCAGACTTGCAGCAGCTGGGATAGTTTACCTCCTGCCCATCCTTCTCAGAATGGCTCTGAGTATGTGGTACACCACAGGGCTGAGTCAAAAAGGCAGGAGAAAGCTGGACAGGAAGTCCCAAGGAAAGATGAAGGAATGAGAGAGGATCCAAGGGATGAGGGAGGATCGGGGAGGCCCTGTGGGCATCCTAGGACCAGCTCTAGCTTCGGTAAAGACCATTGAAAGATAGAGAGGGATGGGAAGACGGATAGGGAGGAGGGAGGAGGGACGCAAGGCTGGATGATGCTCACGTAGGCTTCTTGTATTCTTAACTCTCCTCCTTTAACCCAAGGCCTGACCTCCATGGAGGCAGACAGTCTGTCGAGGGGTTGGCTGGGTCTGTGGAGGCAGACAGCCGTGTTTTGTGTGAGTGTCCTCACTGGGCATTTAATCTTTAAACTTAAATGATTACAACATTGAGACTATGGAGACGATAAGTGTGGTGGACACTCTTGTAATCCCAGCCCTTGGAAAGTGGAGAGGATTGAATTGGGAATCCAAGGTCATCTGTAGATACACAGCAAACTCAGGGTGTCAGAACCAACCAACCGACAAACAGTGTGGCGATACTCTTAGAGAGCCTCTTACCTCATCTGCCCCTGGCTTCCTCCTGTCAAGACAATGCCCCAGGGTCTCCTCCAGCTGAGATATTGTATTATTTTAAGTGACAGCTGAGATGTCAGAGAAATGAAAATTCAATTGTTTTAGAAACACGTCTGCAAAGGGTGGCAATTCATTCGGCTCCCCTTATGATTTCATCCAACGATCTGAGTCAGACCTCTGGGCTTCATCTAAGCTTTATTTGATCCTATCCCACCCAGCCAAGCACCTCACACACGCCGAGAGCCTGTTTCCACACACGTCATCGGGGACTATCCCGAGAACTTATTGCCTCCCCCCCACTCCCTTCATCCATCTGTGCTGCAGAGAGCTCCTTGAACAGTTACTCTTTGGCATAGGAACTAAGCTGTGAACATCAAAAGCCTTCAACCGGACTGTTTCTCATTAAGTCACTGATATTCCGAGTGAATGACTGATTTCTGGGCTCTACGTGATTTTCATCTCCAGAGCCTCACGTGCCAGATCCAATGGGGTTTTCGGGGTTGTCATTAACTCCCGACAAAACTGCCTGTTCACTCGAGAAGCTTGCTGATTAACATCTACTCACCACAGTTTTGGTTATTAATTATCTGGGAAAACTGGTTTCATTTGTCTAAATCTATTCATGGGAATTGAATTTAAAAAAATTGTCTTGTGGGACAGGAGAGCTGGCTGAATCCCGAGTAGATGTGTATTGTTTGACATGGACATGTCCAATGCCTCAGTCCTATAGACATAGCAAAGCCTTCCTCTGGTCCCAGTGGGGATGCTAACCGTGTGCTGGATATGTTCTCCTTGCTGTCTCCCAACTCCCACGAATTTGTGGTCTGAAGACTGCTCCCTGCAGAGACTGCTCCCTGCAGAGACTGCTCCCTGCAGAGACTGCTCCTGACGAGATTAGGCAAACCTGCTGCTTTATAGACCTCCCTTGCTCAGTTGAGTGCTCTCCCTTAATGAATATGCTGAGCTTCTAAGCCTTCACTTCTCCATCAGGGAGCCCAGGACACCCAGGTCCAGCTTTTGTTGTTGTTGTTAATGTTGGTGCATGCCTGAGTGTGTGTGTGTGTGTGTGTGTGTGTGTGTGTGTGTGTGTGTGTGTGTGTGTGTGATTTCTTCATTCTGTTGCTCCTACTCTGGAACATAAGTCATGCAAGGACCCAGCATCTTGGCAGCCTCTATGAGCCCCCATGAGGTTGAAAGGTGTAACTTTTCCTTTTTCTGTCTTCTTTCAGATGTTGGCTGGAACTTAAGTTTGCTTTTCACAGATCAGTGGTTCCCGACCTTCCTAATGCTGACCCTTTAATATAATTCCTCATTATGGTGACACCAACCACAAAATTATTTTCATTGCTTTCATAACTGTAATTTTGAATCATAATATTCGTGCTTGATGTGCAAGATATCTGATATACAGCCCCTGTGAAAGGGTTGTTTAGCCTGTCATGACCCACAGGTTGAGAAACACTGCCACAGTACTTTGGGATTTTCTACTCTTCCTCCAAAACTCCTTCTGCAAGCAGTGTTTTGTCTGTCATGTGGCTGACCTCCATGCCTAATGCAAATGGCATAGCTCTCTTCCTTTCTCCTAAGATTTTTTTTTTTTGGTTCTTTTTTTTCGGAGCTGGGGACCGAACCCAGGGCCTTGCGCTTCCTAGGTAAGCGCTCTACCACTGAGCTAAATCCCCAGCCCCTCTCCTAAGATTTTATAAAAAACTTCTTTTTGAAACGCAAAAAGAAAGAAAGAGAATGTGTTTAAAAAAAAAAGCCTTTCCTCTTTTAATGGCTTGAGCATTACTATGAACTTTTGTCATAGTGGCTTTTGTTTGCCTGAAGTAATAGTAGTTTCAGAGGCTTACTCTGTCTGATAACCTAGACCGAGTCCTAGAAACTTCTAGCCTCCATACGATCTTATCTAGGCCTAGAATGTTTTCAGCCTCTGAGACTTACTGCTGGATAAGCTCACCCTTTCTAGTTCTTTGTGGTTTCTGGCTGGGTGGTTCAATTCCTTTGTTCTGATTCAAACTTCTCTCCAAGCTGACTGATTTTCAATCTGGCTTCTCTCAGCTTCTCCTGAGTTGTTCTGCTTGGCTTCATATTTGGCTTCATACCAAGATTGGCAATCTGTTCCAATCTTCTGGCTACTCATTCTCTGCTTGTTCTGTCTTTACCTGAGTCTACTTTGTTCTCTTTCTTTTGCCTCTATAAAACTGCCTCTTTTATTTCTCTTCACTGCCTCTTTTCTCTCTCTTCACTGCCTCTTTTCTCTTTCCTTTCTCTTCTTCCTAAGCAGCATCTTTGTCTTCTCTCTTCTCGTGAGAGTTGGTCATTTTCCATTCTGTCAAATCTTTCTCTGATCCATCACTTTGTCTGCTACTCAATTAGACGTCACTTTCAAACACTGGTGCTTTCTTCGCAGACTAGCTTTACCTTCATTGTTTGGGATGTAAGGGCATGTCTGCACTCCAACCAGAGGGATTGAAAGGTGTGCTAAGGGCTGAGCAACACCACAACTAGCAGGTTATTTTTTCAGAAAATAACACAATTTCAGGGTTTGTGTGCAGTGTGATAAAAAAAAAAATCCTGCAACAGATTTTTTTTTTCTATATCTAGGAAAGAACATATCTCACCACTTGTTGACACATGGCATTGGTTAATCCAACCAGATAGCATTGAGAAGGTACTTAAGGGTCAAAAACCTACTCCTTCCAAATGTCCATACCTTGCCACTGTGCATAAACTCTCTTTTCTTCCCCAAGGGTTACAATCTGTGTCATATAAACAAAAGTCTGACTTCAGATAGAAACATCACTACATGGTTTCTCAAAATCATCCTTCTTGGGTGTTGCAATGGTGACTTTTCTCACTGCACTGACCAAATACCTGATGAGAAGCAATGGAAGGGAGGAATGATTGGGCTCCTGTGTTGAGGTAAAAATTAAAAAGGGACGTTTTTCTATCAGTTCCCACAAGTCAGATCCGCTCACTCTGGCTGCTACTCTACCATGTGGCTTACAAGCCCATCTCTCCCGGCTGTTTCTCTTCTAGCCACCCTCTCCATGTAGTCCCCTAGGCGGTAGTTACTATGCCTGGCATGCATGCTTGTGCCAACACACACACACACACACACACACACACACACACACACACACACCTTGTTCTGTGGGCCCTGCACATTCTCACTCTGCACTGGCAACAAAACCAGATCCACATGCCCCAACTGCCTCTCCGCCATTTAGCAATTAGATTCACATGTTAATTTCTCAATCCACAATACATCCACACAATAAATTCACTGCCAATTTATAAAGATATAAACAGACCACCTAGACAAGATAAAAACCATTCTAGTTCACCCACATCTAAACCAGCCTTCTCCCTCCTTTCTAAACTTTTCCTCTCCTACCCTTCCTTCTCATCCAATGATAGGCTACATCTTATCCAGGATCTGCCTTGCTGCATAATGACATCATCCTACACATCACCCTTTCTGTTTAATTAAAAAAATAATTTTTTCATCAAATATAAGCTGTGCACAACTATTACCATTAGAAAATCATCTAGATGACGTTGTTTTCTCAAAGTTAGTTAGCTTGGGTAGGCTATGAGACTAATTAGTCTTCAACTCCATCAAAAATCTGAGAATGACCAATATTACCTGAAATTATGAGAAGCACAAAACATAGCTTCTAAAACTTAGCCAATTTATAGAGACGGCTGGTCACCAGGACAGTGCCTCATTCCTCAAAATGTTAGAGCATCAGTCTTCAGCCGTCAGGATGAGGATCATCTGACAGACCTTTGTAATGCAGAATTTTGAAGGACTGATTACCCTGTCTTGGCAGAGTATATCAGTCGACTATTTTGCATAATGTGTTCCTTGCTGGACAGTATTTTGTCTGTAGATGGATTGAGGCAATCCTTGCCCAGTGGTTGTCTCACCACAATTGGAGCAACTCCACTGATGCTCAGTTTCTTAGAATCCAAGAAGGAGTGCTGTCAGGAGCAGACAGGTCTCTAGTCAAATGACCTTTAATAGAGAAATATCCATAAATGTCATATTCTGAGGACTTATGACGTCTTTGAAGATTATCTGTCTACATGAAGCATTTCTGAACTGTTAAGCCTTGACTACTCTCAGTCATTTCTAATTGGACTATCTAAAAAACAACCTTTTAATTACTCAGAACCATGAGTTTGTTATCTGGCTCTTAACTTTTACTGCTAATCATCTAAAAACAGTTTATAATCATAGTTATAGGACTGGGTCTAAGCCTTGTACTTTTAGAAATTTTGTAACAAATAAGTTATTATACCAGAGTAAAGATATGACTTTAGCTTAGTTACCAAATGAGATTATGGCTGTACAAATCACTTCTAACTAATTCCTCCCTCTTAAATTATGGCCATTTCTAAATTCCTCATAAAAACAACAACCTTAGAGTAACCACCTTCCTCCCCCAAAGTCTGGGGAATCAGGGCGATGACTCTTCAATGGATTCTTCAAGTTGTACATGGGTGTTGAGATATCCTTGGTGGAGTGTAGGGAAAATGGGGGAGTTGCTTGGCCTTAAGAAGGCCACCAAATGATTGTTGCTGTCTCTGATGTCTGTCTTGACTGGATCTGGCTGAAAGTCCCTGAGATGAGGAATCCAATCAGGCCAGTTCAGCATTCTGAGGACGAGCTTCACCAAAGCTGAACATTCTGTAACGTATAAATCTCAAAACAAAATTTTAGCATCACCAAGGTAACTTTTTGTTTGATTCTCTTGAATCTAATTTTTCAGGCAGTCTCCCTCTACCAAATCTGATCCATATACCTCTGGAAGGTGTCCAGAGCATAATCATACGTTTTAAAAACATAAAGACAAAACTTCTCTCCAAAAATACTGTGTTCTTTAGTATATAACCAGAAAAGCTCGTATCTTGTACTCTTTCCCAGAGGAATAATATAACAAGACTCAAAATCACACGATTATGAAAATTAAAACAATTTTTAAAAAGAAGTAAGCTAAACAATAGTGTAGGAGTCTGTTAGGCTTTTCTAACCTTCACATCAGGAAATTAACCCTAAATTCCTATGGAGCCCATGTTAAGAGAACCTGAGGAATTTAGAAATGGCCATAATTTAACAGGGAGGAATTAGCTAGAAGTGATTTGTACAGCCATAATCTCATACACAAACCCTCACTAGCTAGCATCATTGAGACATATGGTCTTTAGTGGGGTAATTTATAAAGCAAATTAAACACCTTCTATCAATTCCAATACCAATAAGAAGTAAGAAAATTATCAAACCAGGACTTTAGCCCAAAATACATTGATCTGTCAAGCTCTCTACCTGGAGCCTCAGATTTTTATTTATTAATAACTTCCATAATATATGCCTGTATTCACTCTGCCTAGTGTACAGACTTCTATTTTTAATAACCTCATTAACTTGTAAATATCACCACTCTCTATTGGAGTCAGTGACTAATTTTCCCTCTCTAAGTTCCGAACCATGGGTGAAAATCCCCACAAGATTCAAGTAAACTCTGTACTCTCTTCTTCTAACTATAGAAGCAAACTTAATCACAGTTCCATCAATACCTGTCAGTAAGAAGCAGACAGCTTGTCTAACCAGGATTTTAAACCAAAATTCCTGTAAAACCCATGTTAGAAAGAATATGAGAATCTCATAAAACTTAATAGAACATTAATTCTTTCTACTATTTTTTAAAGCAATTAAAGCAAACCTAAATTAAATTATTTTCCAAACTACTTTTGTTACAGAAGCAAGCAGCTTCTAATCTCTAACTCTCTGAGTTGCCAGTCTTACCACAGCAGGGGACCTACAGCCTGCAAGCCTAGGCTGTTTCTGTGTTCCTTTTGTTTAAGGTTCCTGTGCTTGAGACATCACTGACTCAACATGGCGCTGGCCCCCACTTACTTAGAAAATAAAACTTTATTTAACTCTTTAGGCTGATAAAATCTTAACTTTCTAGTGGATTCTTGCCCAACACATTGGTTCACCACCTGTTGCAGTAAAAAATTAAAAAGGAGCGTTTTCTATCAGTTGCTGCTACTCTGCCACACAGTCCGCAAACCGACCTCTCCTGGCTGTCTCCCTTTTAGTACCCTCTTCGAGCAGTCCCCTAGGTGGTAGTTACCACACCCGGCACACACATACACACATCTTGTTCTGCAGGCCCTGTGCTCACTCCTCGAGGGCAACAGAACCAGATCCACACGCTCCTACTGCCTCTCAACCATCTCTTTCACACACTGTCTTCTTTAGCCCAGTAAATCAAAGTTCTAGAAACTTGTAATCTAGCAATTAGATTTACATGTTAATTTCTCAATCCACAATACATCCACATAATAAATTCACTGCCAATTTATAAAGATATAAACAGCCCACCTAGACAAGATACAATTGATCTAGTTCTCCCAAATCTGAACCATCCTCTGTAGACTCCATCTTGATCTCTCCTTCTCCTCCTCCTCCCTCCTTCCTAGACTTTTCCCCGCCTACCCTTCCTTCTCATCCAACGATAGGCTATGCCTTATCCTGGACCTACCTTGCTGTGTAATGACATCATCCTACACTCCTGGTTTGAGGGTGTGGTAGGGAAGGCAGTGTGGTAGGAAGGCTGTGGCAGTGGAAGTTCCAAGTTGCTTGTTCACATCTTTGCTGACCAGGAAGCAGAGACAGGTCAGGAAGCCAGGGCGGGGACAGGACAGGAAGCCAGAACAGGGACAGGACAAGAAGCCAGGACAGGTTTGACTATAAACCTCAATGCCCACTGTACTGGTTTGAATATGCTAGACCCCGGGGAGTGGCACTGTTTGGAGTAGGTGTGGCCTTGACAGAGGAAGTGTTTTACTTTGGGGATGGCCTTCAAGATCCTTCTTCTAGCTGCCTGGAGGTCAGTCTTCTCCTGTTTGCCTTTTCAACAAGATGTAGAACTCTCAGCTCCTCCAATGCCATCCCTGCCTGGATGTTGCCATGCTTCCTGCTATGATGATAATGGACTGAAACTCAGAACCTGTAAGCCAACCCCAATTAAATGTTGTCCTTTATAAGAGTTGCTTTGGTCATGGTGTCTCTTCAAAACAATGAAAATTCTAACCAAGACACCCACCCACCACAGAACCACTTGTTCCAACTGTGGCTAAACCTCCCAAAGGTTTTACAACCTCCCCAAACAATACCACCAAGTATGACCAAGTGTTCAAACATGAGCCCATAGAGAATGTTTTATCTCTAAACTATAACAAATACTGTTGATCTATCCCAACTCAGGAGCTACTGAAGTGAGAAGACTTCATTGAGTCTTAGGAGCTGTAGTTTGGAGAGAGTCCATGGTTCTGAACTGGTGATCTGAGTAAGGCAGGGGAGTGGGAGCTGATGTAGGCTGTGTAGTGACTGAAGTAGAACAGAGATGTGCAGACAGCAGAAGTATAACGACCTCCTAATGCATCTTGTTCAGTTGGTCTGGTCCCTCCAGATGGTTTTAGTCAAAGTGTGGAAGAGAGCAAAGTTCATACTTCACTCAGCAGCTGGAGCCCTGCATCCGTGTTACCCTTTTTCTGACATCTCAAGTCCACTGTGCAGAGCTTTATCGGTAATAGTGTTGTTTTGGCTTCTTTCTGCCTAACATTTATCACTAAGTTCTCTTGCCCATCCCCACCTAACCCCAGTCATGAATCCATTCTTGAAGACAGGAAGCCATCAGTGTCAGGGAGTGTCTTTCATGTTACATGTGCAAATGTGAGTTTCCTGAAATAGCAGCCAGTTCTATGGGAAAGGCTCACTGCACAGTTAAAGGGAAAGGCCACATGTACCCCAAATGACCAGCCCCCAAATGATGGATGGCAATAGAGATTCTCCATAGAGGTTTCCCCCCAAATAGTTTACTATTCTACGTGTGAGGGTGTTGGGACACATGTATCTATGTGTACCACACATATGCCTAGTTCCCACGGAGGCCAAAAAGAGAGCATTCAGTGCCCTCAAATTAAAGTTACAGATGGTTGTGAGTCACCCGATGTGTGCTGAGACTCAAACCCAGGTCCTCTAGAAGAGCAACCAGTGTTATTTACCACTAAGCTTAGCCATCTCTTCAGCTCCTTCATGAGGGTTTTTACAAGGAAGAGCACAGGTTTCTAAAGCTGGTCACTGGCATTTGGGGAGCCTTGGAGGTAAGAAGGAAACCTGGAAACACAAGATCTGCAAGCCTTTGTCTTTGAGCTGACTGGAAAGGGCCAAGAATAAGACAGTACTAAAATAGTCATTTGACTTCTAACATTTTTCCGAAGATTTATTTTTACTGATATGTATATATACATATACATATATATATATATATATATATATATATATATATATATATATATATATATATATATCATGTGTGTGCAGGTGTGTTTGGAGGCCAGAGGAGGGTATCAGATCCACTGGGCTGGATCTGGAAATTGACATGGGTGAAGCAGACACTAGGTTGTATCATGTGATGTTTTTCTGGAAGCTGTCTTATGAGATGTTTTGCTGAGGACAGACACATTGTTTTTCTGGAAGCAGCCTGGTGAAAGGGCATGTGATGTTTTGCTGGAGCAGACACTTGAGAGGCCTCAAACACACTATGTCCTTGTGAATGATAACTCAGAACTTCTGATTCTCGTGCCTCTGCTTCCTGCGTGCTGGGATCCTAGATGTCCACCACTCCTGAGATAACAGTCATCCACCACTCTGGGCTTATTTTTATTTTAGAATTGGCCAACACTTTATCCCACAAACACAGAATAAGTGTTCTCCTGGGCTGAGCGGAGGAGGTCGGTTTTATAGACAGAGAAGGACTGAAGAAAGCAGCATCAAGGAAAAACAAAGCAAGTTTGCTATTTCAAAAGTGCTTTCTCCATAAGATGGGGCAGGGAAGAACAGAAAGAGAATAACGGGCTAAAGACAGGTCACTTTTGTAAGATAAGGATGGAGACAGATCTCAGGTGAACCACATCTGGCAACAGCTCGATGCTGGATTTCTGGCTGCTAGAAATAGCAGAACAATTAGTTCATGTGGTTTGACCACTGAGTTTGGTGTCTTACTTACTTATGGCAACCTTAGTGTGGTGTCCATCAATAAAACTAGCTGATACATAAAACAAGAGCAGACCTCAGGAAAATGCTGACGGGAAAGAAAGTTCCCACAAAACGCTGCATGTCTCACGCCTCTACTCATAGACAAAACAGTTCACGGAGAAAACCTCAACTCCAAAAGCTGGTAAAGACTGACCGAAAAAAGGCATGTGGGAACTTTTGGGGCTCTGTATTTTAAAACAAAGGTTGCACAGATATATGCATTTGTGGTTCTGAGAACTGTGAGTCTAAACAGTATATAAGAAATAAGCTGGTGGGCTGGAGAGATGGCTCAGCAGTTAAGAGCACCGACTGCCCTTCCAGAGGTCCTGAGTTCAAATCCCAGCAACCACATGGTGGCTCACAACCATCTGTAATGAGATCTGATGCCCTCTTCTGGTGTGTCTGAAGGCAGCTACAGTATACTCATGTACAATAAAATAAAATAAAATAAAGAAAGAAAGAAATAAGCTGGAAAACAACTTTCCAAGCAAATGGTCAGAAGAAGCAAGCTGGAGTAGTCATTCTAATATTGAATAAAATCAATTTTCAATCAAAAGTCATCAAAAAAGATAACGAAGGACACTTCATATTCATCAAAGGAAAAATCCACCAAGATGAACTCTCAATCCTAAATATCTATGCTCCAAATACAAGGGCAACTACATACATAAAAGAAACCTTACTAAAGCTCAAAGCACACATTGCACCTCACACAATAATAGTAGGAGATCTCAACACCCCACTCTCATCAATGGACAGATCATGGAAACAAATTAAACAGAGATATAGACAGACTAAGAGAAGTCATGAACCAAATGGACTTAACAGATATTGATAGAACATTCTATCCTAAAACAAAAGGATATACCTTCTTCTCACCACCTCATGGTACTTTCTCCAAAATTGACCATATAATTGGTCATAAAACAGGCCCCAATAGATACAGAAAGATAGAAATAATCCCATGCGTCCTATCAAACCACCACGGGCTAGAGCTGGTCTTCAACAACAATAAGGGAAGAACACCCACATATACATGGAAATTGAACAATGCTCTACTCAATGATAACCTGGTCAAAGAAGAAATAAAGAAAGAAATTAAAGACTTCTTAGAATTTAATGAAAATGAAGGTACAACATACCCAAACTAATGGGACACAATGAAAGCTGTGCTAAGAGGAAAACTCATAGCTCTGAGTGCCTGCAGAAAGAAACAGGAGAGAGCATATATCAGCAGCTTGACAGCACACCTAAAAGCTCTAGAACAAAAAGAAGCAAATACACCCAGGAGGAGTAGAAGGCAGGAAATAATCAAACTCAGAGCTGAAATCAACCAAGTAGAAACAAAAAGGACCATAGAAAGAATCAACAGAACCAAAAGTTGGTTCTTTGAGAAAGTCAACAAGGTAGATAAACCCTTAGCCAGACAAACGAGAGGAGACAGAGAGTGTGTCCAAATTAACAAAATCAGAAATGAAAAGGGAGACATAACTACAGAATCAGAGGAAATTAAAAAAATCATCAGATCCTACTACAAAAGCCTATATTCAACAAAACTTGAAAATCTGCAGGAAATGGACAATTTCCTAGACAGATACCAGGTACCGAAGTTAAATCAGCAACAGATAAACCATTTAAAGAACCCCATAACTCCTAATGAAATAGAAGCAGTCATTAAAGGTTTCCCAACCAAAAAGAGCCCAGGTCCAGATGGGTTGAGTGCAGAATTCTATCAGACCTTCATAGAAGACCTCATACCAATACTATCCAAACTATTCCACAAAATTGAAACAGATGGAGCCCTACCGAATTCCTTCTACGAAGCCACAATTACTCTTATATCTAAACCACACAAAGACACAACAAAGAAAGAGAACTTCAGACCAATTTCCCTTATGAATATCGATGCAAAAATACTCAATAAAATTCTGGCAAACCGAATCCAAGAGCACATCAAAACAATCATTCACCATGATCAAGTAGGCTTCATCCCAGGCATGCAGGGATGGTTTAATATACGGAAAACCATCAATGTAATCCATTATATAAACAAACTGAAAGAACAAAACCACATGATCATTTCATTAGATGCTGAGAAAGCATTTGACAAAATTCAACACCCCTTCATGATAAAAGTCCTGGAAAGAATAGGAATTCAAGGCCCATACCTAAACATAGTAAAAGCCATATACAGCAAACCAGTAGCTAACATTAAACTAAATGGAGAGAAACTTGAAGCAATTCCACTAAAATCAGGGACTAGAAAAGGCTGCCCACTCTCTCCCTACTTATTCAATATAGTTTTTGAAGTTCTAGCCAGAGCAATCAGACAACAAAAGGAGATCAAGGGGATACAGATTGGAAAAGAAGAAGTCAAAATATCACTATTTGCAGATGATAGTATATTTAAGCGATCCCAAAAGTTCCACCAGAGAACTACTAAACCTGATAAACACCTTCAGCAAAGTGGCTGGGTATAAAATTAACTCAAATAAATCAGTAGTCTTCCTCTACACAAAAGAGAAACAAGCCGAGAAAGAAATTGGGGAAATGACACCCTTCATAATAGTCCCAAATAATATAAAATACCTCGGTGTGACTTTAATCAAGCAAGTAAAAGATCTGTATGATAAGAACTTCAAGCCCCTGAAGAAAGAAATTGAAGAAAACCTCAGAAGATGGAAAGATCTCCCATGCTCATGGATTGGAAGGATTAACATAGTAAAAATGGCCATTCTACCAAAAGCGATCTACAGATTCAATGCAATCCCCATCAAAATACCAATCCAATTCTTCCAAGAGTTAGACAGAACAATTTGCAAATTCATCTGGAATAACAAAAAACCCAGGATACCTAAAACTATCCTCAACAATAAAAGGACTTCTGGGGGAATCACTATCCCTGAACTCAAGCAGTATTACATACAGAGCAATAGTGATAAAAACTGCATGGTATTGGTACAGAGACAGACAGATAGACCAGTGGAATAGAATTGAAAACCCAGAAATGAACTCACACACCTATGGTCACTTGATTTTTGACAAAGGGCCAAAACCATCCAATGGAAAAAAGATAGCATTTTCAGCAAATGGTGCTGGTTCAACTGGAGGTCAACATGTAGAAGAATGCAGATCGATCCATGCTTATCACCCTGTACAAAGCTTAAGTCCAAGTGGATCAAGGACCTCCACATCAAACCAGATACACTCAAACTAATAGAAGAAAAGGTGGGGAAGCATCTCGAACACATGGGTACTGGAGAAAATTTCCTGAACAAAACACCAATGGCCTATGCTCTAAGATCAAGAATCGACAAATGGGATCTCATAAAACTGCAAAGCTTCTGTAAGGACACTGTTGTTAGGACAAAACGGCAACCAACAGATTGGGAAAAGATCTTTACCAATCCTACAACAGATAGAAGGCTTATATCCAAAATATACAAAGAACTCAAGAAGTTAGACCACAGGAAGACAAATAACCCTATTAAAAAATGGGGTTTAGAGTTAAAGAAAGAATTCACAGCTGAGGAATGCCGAATGGCTGAGAAACACCTAAAGAAATGTTCAACATCTTTAGTCATAAGGGAAATGCAAATCAAAACAACCCTGAGATTTCACCTCACACCAGTGAGAATGGCTAAGATCAAAAACTCAGGTGACAGCAAATGCTGGCGAGGATATGGAGAAAGAGGAACAGTCCTCCATTGTTGGTGGGATTGCAAACTGGTACAACCTCTCTGGAAATCAGTCTGGAGGTTCCTCAGAAAATTGGACGTTGCACTACCTGAGGATCCAGCTATACCTCTCTTGGGCATATACCCAGAGGATGCCCCAACATATAACAAAGACACGTGCTCCACTATGTTCATAGCAGCCTTCTTTATAATAGCCAGAAGCTGGAAAGAACCCAGATGCCCTTCAACAGAGGAATGGATACAGAAAATGTGGTACATCTACACAATGGAATATTATTCAGCTATCAAAAACAATGACTTTATGAAATTCATAGGCAAATGGATGGAACTGGAAAATATCATCCTGAGTGAGGTAACCCAATCACAGAAAAACACACATGGTATGCACTCATTGATAAGTGGCTATTAGCCCAAATGCTTGAATTACCCTAGATGCACAGAACACATGAAACTCAAGACGGATGACCAAAATGCGAATGCTTCACTCCTTCTTTAAAAGGGGAACAAGAAAACCCTTGGCAGGGAATAGGGAGGCAAAGTTTAGAACAGACACAGAAGGAACACCCATTCAGAGCCTGTCCCACATGTGGCCCATGCATGTACAGCCATCCAATTAGACAAGATGGATGAAGCAAAGAAGTGCAGGCTGACAGGAACCGGATGTAGATCTCTCCTGAGAGACACAGTCAGAATACAGCGAATACATAGGCGAATGCCAGCAGCAATCCACTGAACTGAGAACAGGACCCCCGTTGAAGGAATCAGAGAAGGTCTGGAAGAGCTTGAAGGGGCTCGAGACCTCATATGAACAACAATGCCAACCAACCAGGGCTTCCAGGGACTAAGCCACTACCCAAAGACTGACTGACCCTGGGCTCCAACTGCATAGGTAGCAATGAATAGCCTAGTAAGAGCAACAGTGGAAGGGGAAGCCCTTGGTCCTGCCAAGACTGAACCCCCAGTGAGCGTGATTGTTGGGGGGAGGTGGTAATGAGGGGGAGGATGGGGAGGGGAAGCCCACATAGAAGGGGAGGGCGAAGGGTTAGGGGGATGTTGGCCCAGAAACCTGGAAGGGGAATGATAATCAAAATATAAATAAGAAATACTCATTAATAATGATTAAAAAATAGAAGAAGAAAGAAATAAGCTACCAGGAGTCAGTCCTGCATGCAGTGGTACAGACTGGCGAGTCAACTCTGAGATAAGTAGGCAAGCTTAAGGAAGGATGGCTAATAAGTTAGTTCCCTCTCAAGAAGTTAAAGGACACCAGGCAGTAGTGGCACATGCCTTTAATCCCAGCACACGGGAGAGGCAACTGGAGCTGCGTTACCAGGGCCACATAGAGAAACCCTGTCTCATCAAAAAAAGAAAGAGACAGAGAGAGAGACTGAGACAGAGAGACAGAGAGATACAGAGACAGAGAGAGACAGAGACAGAGAGACAGAGACAGAGAGACAGAGACAGATAGACAGAGACAGAGAGACAGAGACAGACAGAGACAGAGACAGACAGAGACAGAGACAGAGAAAGGGAAGGAAGAAGAAAATTAGCCAGCATTCCCACATGCAATTTTACTCATAGGTACATACTCAAAAGAACTGAAAACACATATCAGCAAAAGAATGGATTTTTGAGTTATCATAGCAGCATCAATTTTAAGGCCAAGACACAAGCGATGTCTTGAAGAATTGATGACTAAGGTGTAGCATGTTTATGAAGTCAGGAAAGGGAATGAGGGGCTGACCCGTGCTACAATGTGGCTTAACTTTGAACACACTGTGGTGGGCAGTGAGACAGCCCAGGGGGTAAGCAAACTTGTAGCAGCCACCAAGCCTGACTACCCTACTTCAATCCCCGGGCTCCACATGGCAGCAGAGGGGAACTGACTCCTGAAAGTTGTCCTCTGGCCTCCACAAGAACCTTGTGGCACATGCCAACAACAAACAATTTCTAAAGACATTATGTAATGAAAGCAGATAGACACAAATGCCACATATTGTATGATTCACTATGGAGAAGAGGAATCCACAGAGCCTGAATCAGCAGCTGGCAGACAGGGACTGCTAGAGTTGTTCATGGTGTGTGCAGCTGTTGTGGGGTGTCTGTGTGTGTGTGTGTGTGTGTGTGTGTGTGTGTGTGTGTGTGTGTGTGGTTTATGTACTTCTTAGTGTAGTTGTGTGGACTTATGGGTGCGGGCACACCTGCATGCATATGGAAACCAGAGCTGGCATTGGTTTTCCTTTTGTAATTGGTTTTGTTTTGTTTTGTTTTGTTTTGTTTTTGAAGCAAGGTCTCTCACTAACCGCTTGGCTAGCCAGTTCCAGGAATTCTCCTGTCTCTGACTTTCCTGGGCTAGGGTCTCAGGCAGACACTGCCATGAATGGCTATTATGTGCATGCTGGGGTTTCAAACTCAGATTCTTATGCTTGTGTGGCAACGAGTTCCCCTTATGAGCCGTCTCCCCAGCCCATTGAAACAGTTTCTGCGTTAATGTCATTGGTAAATCACAGAAGAGAAGCACCTTTCCGTCCAGCCGGTGCAAATGAGCACCCCACTTTATGCTAGGGATTGTCTGGACCTTCATGCATGTTCCAAGGAAGGGTCTAGAGGAACCCAGCCCAGCCCTTCCTCTGTGGAGCTGATACAGAAGTATGGTTTTAAGCCTCCAGAGGGAGGAAGTCCAGGCTGCTCTGTTTCCCACAGAAGGAATCTCAAAAGTCCTCGGCTGATCTTGTGTACGGCCATGTAAATGTTGAGCAATAGATTAGAAAGTGAAAATTAAAGGCATTCAGGCGGCCCTTGGTTTCATATTTCAGCTTCCTGAGGTATTCTGACAGCTGTTTTCTTAATCTTATTTCACAAGAACTAAACATTAGGCCAAGCCTACACACCCTGAGCTTTGACCTTGACTCTCAGGCTTCCTGTTTCCTCAGCGAAGGAGGAATGACATTCTGACAGTAGTTATGCTACGCCTCTTTGAATTCCAGCTTCCTGAGTTCTAACTGCTTGCTAGGCTTCCAGACAGAGGCCTCTATGGACCGACAATGCCCTGTGTGATGTCACTGGGCTCCGAGAGCCAGCCCGTGGTGGCCAGTTGAACATTCTGCTGCTGTAAGGCAACCCAGCATGAGCTAGCACTGCCTAGAACATTACATCTTTTCACCATTCACAGGCCTGATTTCACGTATGACTCTGGTTGTCAAACAACTCTCAAAGCTGCCCGAGTGGCAACCCCACTGACAGGTAAGGAGCTAGGTCAGAGTTAGAGACTCAGGAATCCAGGTGCCTAGACCAATGTGAGCAGTGGTCTCCTGGACATGGGCTAATGTGGACTCTGGGGAGCAGTACCAAGACTGGACTACCACAAGGAAAGCTGGTCACTGGTCTGGCTATGCCTCACTTCTAGAAGAAAGATACCGTGTAGGCTCCAGCTCCCTAAAGGGGAATCTGGGACATAATTGTGTGTGCTCTTAACATTTATTTAAAAGTCAATGGAGGGAAAGCCGTTGAGGTATGAGGTTACAGGTCCCGTCTGGAGATAAAACATTACAAAATGTTGTTTTTAGAAAAATTAATCATGGTATTGATCGTGTTCTCCCGACTCTAACCTCTCACACTTATGTAGGGAGGATGCATGACTACATGGATCCTCACGTCCAGGTCTCAATCACTGCATTGTACTTCTACATTTTTAAAAATTGATTTTAAAAGGAGTGAGAGTTGGCTTTAGCTTACAGTTTGAGGGGATAGATTTCACGGTGATGGGGAGAGCACAGAAGCACCGTGGCAGGAGAGGGAGGTGAGCGATCACATGGTGTTCACAGCCGAGAAGTGGCGTGAACTCTGGTGCTCAGGGCTCTCACCTCTCCAGTTGCCTGCAGCCCAGTCCGTGAACCGGCACCGCTCATGTTTAAAGGCAGATGTCTTCACTTCAATTAACCTAATCTGAATGATTTAGATACACCGATATCTTCTCTCTCCAGTGATCCCGGATGCATTACAGGAAAGGG
>NC_141537.1:10255000-10320000 GCF_021556685.1 Rattus norvegicus | reverse complement strand
CTCTCTCCACTTCATGCTGCATCTGAGAGGCAGCAGTGTGAGCGAGCATTGGGCTGATGGACAGCTGAGAGCTCGAGGAGCAGTGGCCTGGGTGGCACTTCCACAGCAATGTGTCTGTCCATCCTAGAACCAGAGTAGCAAGGCCCTTAGGAATACCCATGTCCCCTCCCGACACAGGGCTCCCAGCACTTCTCCTGGTAATGGACAAGAAGACCAGAACTTCACCTCAGTTTGGCAGAGCCCCTTCTGCTTCTGGAGCTATAGAATGGAGGTCTCTTCCCAAGGCCTCAGTTCTCCAGCCTTGGCTGCTGGCTGGCTCCGTGTCTGATTTTGACACACTTTTATTCTATCCCAGAAGTGCCAACACCTGGGGTTTGTCCCCATTCTGGTGGACCTGCCAGGCCCTTCCCAGCATCACTCTCATGCCTGCCTCTCTGTGGGTTGCTCTGATGAACTGTAAGTAGATGGCAAGATGCAGAAAAACAGAACAAGAATGGAAACTTCTAGTTAAGGGAAGAGGCTGACCTGGTGGGGACAGCACCCTGTTTAGGTAGTGGAATGTGTTGTGTCCAAACCTTCCTCCGCAAAAGTCTTGCAGTCCTGAAGAAAAACATTAGGCATTCCAAATAGGGGTGAGGTGGGGATGGAGAGCACACGTTCATGTACAAGAGGAGGTAGAGGCTGCCTTGCCCCTACCCCATACCTACGAGGACCCTTCCCAAGAGGCCCTCCTTTTCAGGTCTCCTTTTCAGCATCCTTTACCCGGCCTCACAGGCCAAGCACTGCTGGCATACAGGCCAAGGGCTTGTGAAAGCCAGAATTCAAAAGAACCAGGCCTGTAGACAGCGCACAGCTCAGTTAAGAATGCTTGTCTAGGGGTTGGGGATTTAGCTCAGTGGTAGAGTGCTTGCCTAGCAAGGGTAAGGCCCTGGGTTCGGTCCTCAGCTCTGGAGGAAAAAAAAAAAAAAAAAAAAAAGAATGCTTGTCTAATACTGGACTTTGTGAATTCAAAGCAGTTTGGTATACATAGTAAGTTCCAGGCCTCAAAAAAATAAGACAGGTACATAGGTAGGTAGATAGATGATATACAAATAGATGGATGGGGGGCTGGAGAGATGGCTCAGTGGTTAAGAGCACCGACTGCTCTTCCCGAGGTCCTGAGTTCAAATTCCAGCAACCACATGGTGGCTCACAACCATCTGTAATGAGATCTGATGCCCTCTTCTGGTGTGTCTGAAGACAGCTACAGTGTACTCAAATATATAATAAATAAAATATTAAAAAAAAAAAACAAAAAACAAATAGATGGATGATAGACAGACAGGCAGATAGATAAGCAGATCACAGGAGTAAACAAGCACTCTCTGATTGGATTTAAGTCCACCACCCCAAGAAGAAACTCATACCTGGCACCATTACCTGGCTAGACAGGTCTCAGGCCCTACAGGAGAACCTACTACTGTTACATTTCTATATGGAACCTAGTGAACCATTACACAAACAGACCGATGAATCTCTCAAACCTCTTCTGAGATGCTGCTGTTTGCAGCCGATGGTGGTTAACGGTGACCCACAACTGGCCAGATGCAGAGAAGACATTGCAAAGTGCTCAGCCCTGAAAGGAACATCTATACGATTACGTCCACCAAGGCTCAGGGATCATTGCAGGAGAGGAGTGGGAGCCGCGAGGACATGTGTCTTCTGGACATATCAAGATGGCTACAAATGTGAACTCAGCCTAGGAACTATAACAGCTTGCACATCATCTCTGAAAGGCCAAGGCAGACTACATCCCGGCATGGATAGGTAAGCTAACCATGAGACCCTAGCGTAGCTGAGGAGCTACTGGTCGTTTTCAGTGCCTGGAAAGAGACTGACAGCATAGTCACTGGTAAGTAGATCACTCTCACACAGAACAACCACACAGCCAAGATTATGGGCAGCATAACGTAGTCTTGAAGTTTTAAAAAATATAAAGACGAGTAGTCAGGGGTAGTGGTGCCTGCTTTTAGTCCAAGCATTAGGGAGGCAGAGGCAGGCAGATCACTGTGGGTTTGAGGCCAGTCTATGAGTTTCAGGATGGTCAGGGCTATGTAGAGAAACCCTGAAAAAAGAAAAAAACAAAAAAACAAAAATAAAACCCACAGAGCTTTGTGGGTAGAACAAAGCAGGGTGGGTTCTGAAAAGAGTTGGGAGATAATGATCAAAATACATGAAACTCTCAAAAAACTTAAAAAAATTTTTTTAAATGTCTTAGGGCTAAGAAGATTGCTTAGTCATTATTGATTTCTATGCCCTATGCCTTAAAAAGAAAAAAAAAAAAGGGACGATTTCAAGGAAACAGCATTTTTCAGACAAAACAGGTGTGGTGGTTTGAATAGGAGTGGCTCCCACAGCCTCAAGTATGTGAATACTTGGCCACTGTTAGTAGGATGTGGCCTTGTTGGAGTAGTTGTGGCCTTGTTGGAGGAAGTGTGTCGCTGTACCAGTGGACTCTATGCTCTAAGCTCCACTCATTGTGGAAGAGTGCCCTTCTGTTGCCTTCTGATCAAGATGTAGAACCCTCAGCTCCTGCAGCACCAGTCGGACTGCATGCTGCCATGTTTCCCTCCATGATAATAATGGACTGGACCTTCGAAACTGCAAGCCACCCTCAAATGTTCTCCTTTATAAGAGTTGCCATGGTCACGGTGCCTCTTCACATCAACGGACTCACAAAAAACAACGGGATAGGCATATATGAACTTAGTGACTGTGACCGTATGTTCAAGACACACACACACACACACACACACACACACACACACACCCCGCAGTCTTGGCTTCCAGTGTCTACTAAGTACAGAATACCAAAGGGCCCTTACCGTGTGTGGCTGCTTCCCTGTGTTTATCCTCTCGGCAGGCACCCCGAGTTCTGTGCTAGCAATTCTCCTCAGGAGAGGGTAAGTTATGTCAGACAAAGTCAAAGATCCTCGTGAAGACAAGCATCCCTTCCCGTTCCATGCCCATGTTCACCTTGATGGTGTCTATTATTATTATTGTACTGTTTACAAAAGGCAGCGGAACTACCTCGTATTTTCATAGAAAAAAAGCTCCTAAAGCTACCTTTGGTGCTTTTTCCGTTCGATTTTTAATCTCATCTGTTCTTGCCTCAATTGTTGGAACCTAATAGAAACTTGTGAAAATATGCACAAATGTCATTGAAATTTGTCTTTAAAGAGGAGTTGGGGAGCCTGTCCGATGGCAGCATAGCAGATGGCGAGCTTTCCTCTGTGGGACTTTGCTTTGATCTGGTGAAATGGCCAGCACTATTGAGAAGAGGAGAACCATCATTGGTGACAGGAAACAGAAATAGCAGCGCAGTAAAGCGTGCACTGCTAGGTGTGGTGTCACAGGCTGAGATCAGGGAGACTAGAGGGTTACAGTTCAAGGTCAGCCAGGCATTAGTGGCACTCCCGAGGCAGAGAGAGGCGGTTCAAGGCCAGCCTGCCCTACAGCGCAAGTCCCAGGGATACATAGAGAAACCCTATCTCAAAAGACCAAATAAAACAAAAAGTTCAAGGTCATCTTCAAATATGGGTGGAGTTGAAGGACAGTGTGAGAAACTGTCTCAAAACAAGAAAATGGGGCTGGAGAGATGCTTCAGCGGTTAAGAGCACTGGCTGGCTGCTCTTGCTTAGGTCAGGTTTGAGTCCCAGCATCCACATGGTGGCTCACAATTCTAGCTCCAGCATGCAGGGGACAAGATACCCTCCTCTGGCCTCCTCAGTCACAAATCCTGCATATAGCGCCTGTGCATACATGCAGGTAAAGCACATACGTGCCATATGTTTGTTTGGTTTTGAGACAGGGCTGCTCTGTACAGCCCTGGCTCTCCTGGGACTCACTTTGTAGAACAGTGTGGCCTCACACTCAGAGATCCACTGCCTCTGCTTCCAGCGCTCCTGGGTTAGACGGGTGCACCATTACTCCCTAGCACCTTTTGTTCGTCGTTTGTACATCTTTCTTTTGAAAGTAGCAAGAAAATAAAAGGAAAAAGGAAGGAAGGAGACAGGGAAGGAAGGGAGGAAGGGAAGAAGGGAGGAAGGAAGATGGAGGGTGGTGGGAAGGTAGGTTCCCATGCCTCTGTCTGCCAGGGTGACTGAAGGTGGTTGTTGGCCTGTTGACCAGCAGAGTGTCCTGAGCCCTTTAGGTGAATTATACAGATACATGGACTCTGAAAATAGTCACATCTACCACCCCCTTCCTCTTGTTAGTATCCTTAAAAAGGAGGGGGACAGAAACTTAGCTCCCCACTGCCACTCACAACAGCCTGAAGAGCTCCCTTAATCTTTCAGGGACCATGACTCAGGCAAACCTGGGATTTGTGGCTTTGACACAGGAAAGAATTCCAGGCCTAGTTATTTTGAAGCAGAGTTGAAGAATTTATTAAAGATATTTTTAATGGGCAGGGCGTGGCTCATTCCTTTAATCCTAGTACTCAGGAGGCAGAGGCAGAACTCTATGAGTTCAAGGCTAGCCTGGTCTACAGAGTGAGTTTCAAGAGAGTCAGGGCTACACATAGAAACTCTGTCTTGAAAAACCAGAAAAGAAAAAGGTATTATTTTATGTGTATGAGTGTTTTTTCCTGTGTGTGACACGCCACATGTGTGCAGAGTCTGTGCAGGTCAGGAAAGGGTGTCAGATGTGGAGTTACACACAGGTGTGTCACCACATGTGTGCTGGAATCTGAGTGTAGGTCCTCTGCAAGAGCAGCAAATGCTTATTTTTTTCTTTGTTTTTTAAAGACAGGGTCTCTCTGTGTAGCCCTGGCTGTCCTGGAACTCACTCCGTAGACCAGGCTGGCATCCTGCCTCTGCTCCTCTGAGGGCTGTGGTTGCTATGTGGGTGCTGGAAACAGAACCCTGGTCCTCTGGAAAAGCAACCGATGCTCTTAATTACCCAACCCTCTCCATAGCCTTGTTACTGTTCTGGCCTGGGACACAGCCTAGAACCCTAGAAGAGAGATCTGTCTGCCTCTTCCCCCTAAGTACTAGGATTAAAGATCTCTCTCTCTCTCTCTCTCTCTCTCTCTCTCTCTCTCTCTCTCTCTCTCTTTCTCTCTCTCACACACACACACACACACACACACACACACACACACACACACACACACTGAGGGTTAGGGAGAGGAAAGGCACCAAGAAAGCAAGAAGGAAGGAGGGCAGGCAGGCAGGCAGGCAGAGAGCCAGGGAGAGAATAAGAGAAAGTCACAGAGATGTACCTGTTGTGAGTTTGGGCTCCTCAAGGCTTGAAATTAATTAGTACCAGATACTCCATTTGGTGGCTCTCCAGTTAGATCTCAGATGTTCTTACAAAAGCTCTCCCCTCTTGTCTTTTTGATAAGTGAAGTAGGTGCAGTGGCCCTGAAGAGACCTCACATGGAGCTCTGACTGATGAGGGTCACAGGACAGAGTCCACCCTCCATCACCCTGACCAAGGTCTCTGAAGCTACAGATGTAGTCCAGGAGAGATGCATTCTGGGACCGAGGATAGACTCAGGCTGCAGTCCTCAAGGTCCAAACCAGCTCAGAGCCATAGCACACCTGCTGTGTCCCTTGGCCATCCAAACAGCAGAGGGGTTGAAGCAGGGGATACACCCAGTTCTCTGTCTCCTCCAGCCTCTTCAGTTTTCTCCAGCATAGCAGTACCCACCATCTCGAACGTTACATTTTTTGGTAAATCAGTTTAGAAAGACCAAAACTACCCCAGGGAGACAAATCATAAAATACCCTGCAACAGGCTGCGTCTTCCTGAACGTAACATTTGCCCTCTTAAACCAGGGGCGCAGGGAGAGACAGCCCTGGTGCATAGCTATTAAACCAACTCTGGTTCTAAGAGCCTTCTTTCCCACCTACTCTCTTGGGGACACCCAGAGCTCCACTGGAGAAGCAGGCATCGCCATCTTCGCCACAGGTCTAGATGGAGGATGACTGCAAAGACCGGTTCAGGTCCTCTTGCATCAGGAGAAGTTTACCCACTGAACATATGTGTCCCTTCTCCTCCTCAGAACAGTCCAAGTGAGTTATTTTCCCAAGACTGGACTTAGTTAAGACCAGTATTATTAGCCTCACTTGATAGGAAGAAGGTGAGACCAGTATGGAGTTGGGGTGGCTGGCAGTTCACAGCCTGCAGCAGGAATACTGTGCAGTGCGGCTCCCAAACCCCTCCCGTTCTAAACTGTGTCCACCCTTCAATATGATTCATCTGAGACGACTACGCTGATAGTCCTTTAAGACTAGTAGGGTAGACTAGCCGTCCTCCAGGGACCTGAGATAATCCAGTTATGACCAGCTAATTCTCCTAAACCGTTAGTTCTTACATTCCACTATTCTAGTAGCCCTTAAGGACAGGGACACTGCAGCGCTCAAAACCTATTCCAATCCCAAGGTAGGTTCCCGGTGTCGGGAGAGGACCACGTGACTATCCTGCACACACCGGTCCCACCCTGTCTCTACCCTGCCCCAGGGCGTGATCTGTTCAACAGGTCCTATTCCCCAGGGCAGGGGAACTCTGGCCTGGAATGCAGGAAGCAGAGCACCTTAGAGCAGGAGCTGTACTCATCCTTGCTGAATTTCCCGGAGCTCCTTGGTCAGTCCACATAGCTGGGAGCAACTCTATGACAATGGACTTGGACGGAAAGTTTTAACTCCACAGAAATTTTATTAAAAGTAGATTTTTTTCCATACAATATATTCTGATCATGTTTTCCCCTCCTGCCACATTCTCCCAAATTTTTCCCATACCCACAGGATTCTTGTTTGAGATGGTCTGGTTTGAAGTGTTTCTTATTTATAAAAGGGTCTCATGTAGGCCAGGCTGGCCTCTACTTCCCATGGCTACTGAGGCTAGCTGTGACCCCATGACCAGCCTGCTTCTACATGCCACCACCCAGCTTGGGACTGGGTAGTTGTGAGCGAATGCAAGCTTGTGTCTTTACTCCTAAAACTGACACACAGGCAAAGACATGGAATCACAGAGACCCAAAGTTAACCAGCCATCACCAAGCTCACCCTGCATGTTTGGGGCAGGTAGTGCTATATTTAAACTCTGGGGCAGCTGCTTTATGACTATCCTAGACAAAGCCTGTGTCTAGATAGAAAGACCAGACAGGTCCAGCCATGGAAAAAGTGCTGGAGAGGGGCAGAGAGAAGAACCTCTTTTTCCTGCCTTCCTGCCCTTTGGGGTGACACATAACCACCTCCAGGGCTGCAGCTGGGATCCAAGACCAGTCACTGGGAACCGGATTCCTTCCCCTCCCCCACTGGAACTAGCATCCAGCAGAGCCTGGAACTGCCCTGGGGAAAAAGGGGCTGCCTGCCAAGTATCTGCCCACCTGGGGCCACAGCCAGGGCCAAGGCCCGGTCAGACTCTGCAGTCTGTGCACAGCCTGAAACAAAGTGGGCAAAAGGGTGTCCTTGAGTCCACATTGCCTTGCCTCTTACTCTGCTCATCGAGAAATAACAGGAAATAAAGTAAGAAAATGAAAGAATCATAAAATGTTTACAAGAGTAGCTACGCTCCCAATTCTTATTCACAGGTGTGTCTACACCATGGGGCCAAGCCAACAGGAAGACTGGTTTGCTTGTTGACTGGATCACATCTCATGGATCCATTTGATTATTAGCATTTGCTAAACCTGCCCTAGGAAATAAAAACGGCCCAGCTTGGAGGGAGAAGGGGAACCAGCCATTTTAAGTAAACAAGAAGGCTTCAGACAGTGCAGCAGGCTTTGAAGGAAGTAAACAGGAGAGGACAGAACGTACCTGGTTGGGGGCAGGGAAAGGACCTATTTCAGATCAGCTGACACTTTGAGCTGAGCTACCTGAGAAGTCTGAGGAAACACTGCTCCAGACGAGCCAGGGAGCATCAAGTGCAAAGTTCAAAGTGGGAACCACTGAGGGAAGGTCCTCAGTGTGGCTGGACTACAGGAGCAACAAGCTGACTTTCTAGAAAACTGGGCTTCCCCGGGCCAGGATCTGAGAGCTGTGAGGACCTGGTGGGACAGCCTGAAAGGCTGTTGAAAAGGTCACTCTGCCATTAGGAATGCCTTAATGAGTCTGACCAGGCAATCTTCGGAGCCTGACCTGGATGCACACAAGATCTACTTCAGTAATTCTGGTGAAGTCACTAGTATCTTCCTGCGTACCCCCACTTTGGGGTGTGTGTGGGGGTAGCGGAGTAAGTGGGTCAGCGTTTTTTTGTAGCCCAGGCTGGCCCTGAACTCCTGATTTAACTTCAACCTCCCTAACACTGGAATTACAGCATGGATCACCACTCAGCAGCTGTTTTATTTTGGAGCTGGTTTCAAACCTTGAACTCCCTTGAATTCCCCAAGAGGCTGGCCTTGAATTTCTCCTGCCCCAAATCCCAAGTGCAGGGAGTACCAGAACTACCACAATGCAGATTAAGACAACCCCAGGAAGACAGGGTCTCAATACATACCTCTGACTGGCCTGGAATCTCACCAGCAAAGGCTACGATTCCTCTTTTCGGATAAATTTCTCTTGGAGGCTAAATTACACCTGTGCAGTTTTATCAGTTTATTCCTACTCTCAAAAACTATTTAAAATCTTTATAAAAGATCAATTATAAAAAGTACACGTGCAAATTTTAAATTTCAATATTGCACAAACAATGGAAATTTGACTGCTACCCAGGAAAGGCAGCCTGTATTTTTGGAGTAACAAATTTGATCACTTTAGTAACTAAGTTTTGAGGCTGCAGAGATGACTCAGAGGTTCAGAGCTTTGGCTGCTCCAGAGGATTTGGTTCAATTCATAGCACCTACATGGCAGCTTGTGACAGTAACTCCAGCCGGGATTTGGCACCTCACACAGACATACAGGCAGACAATGAGAATTATTTAAAAAACTCAATCCCGAGGTGGAGAGATAGTTCCTCCTGCAGAGGAGCACCCAAGTCAGGTGGCCTACAACCAGCAGTTCCAAGGAACCCGGCGCCCTCTCTGGCTTCTGCAGTCATACCAGGTACCATGTAACTAGAGAATTCTAAACCAGTCAGTTAAAAAAAAAAAAAGAGAGGTGAGATCCTGTCTCAAAAAACCCTCCAAACCTAACACACATCCAAAGAAAATCACTACCACTTATAACAACAACAACAACCACAAAAATGATCTGGGCCATCCAGTTCGTTCAATGTTCCCTTTCTGGAACCAAAACCAGTTAGTATTAATGTTGACGTTATCACTTAACCTCTCTCTTTCCCTGATTTCGAAATGAGGTCTATTCCACTCAGCCGAGCTTAAGGAGCTGTGAGGGAATGAAGGCGGTTTGCGTCGGAGGGAGGGGGTGGGGAGTGGGAGGAGAAGGAGTTGAAAGGGGCGGGGCGGGGTCCAGAGGCAAGTGTCGGTCGCAGCTGCACTGAGTTTGGGGACCCGGACCAGGTATCGAGGCCTGGAATCCCAGACCCGCAGGAAGCAGGAAGCAACGCAGCTAAGAGGGAGAAAAGCTGACAGAAACCGGGAATGTCCGCGGGAACAGACTCAACAGGGACCAGCTGGGATCCGCCGCGGACCGTAGGAGGCAGGGCGCCTGGCGCGAGGGGCCAATAGGCGAACGAGCCGAAAGAGGGGCGATGCAAGGCCAAAGGGAGGGATAGCCAGGCTGGGGGCGGGGACTCTAGGAACACGTGGCCAATGGCAGGGCGAGCTGGGTTGGGGCGTGGCCCCTGGTGTGAAGCCAATAGTAGGGAGTACGGCCTGGGTGAGGCCAATGGGAGCTCGAGGGTGGAGGGGGAGCCAGACCCGGAAGGCAGTGGGGGCGGGGAGCCGCGATGACAACCTGTCAAGTCCACTTCGGGACGAACTAGGTCACGCGCTTCTTGTAGCTCCGGCGCTCCCGCCCCGCGAGGCCCTGCGGGTGGCCCTGGGGCCCAGCGGCTCCGCTTCCTCTTCCTGCCCGCGGGGGTGGGGGCGGGGCGGACACCTGCCGTTAGCAAGCCCGCTCCAACCTCGGGGCTGCTGAAGGCCGCCTAGCCCGCGGGCCCGCGCCCACCGATCGGCCCGGAGCCAGATCCGCGGTCTCCTGCTCCGGCCGTGGGCTCGGGAAAGCGCACAGCGCACTACTTGTCGCGGAGGGATCGGGCTCCTGCAGTTACCTGTCCTGCACTCGGACCTGACCTCGGCCCAAGGGCCTCAAATCCGCCTCACAGAGAAGTACTACAGGTTCGGATCCGCGCTCTCGACCTCACAATGGCGCCGGTGTCCAGCCACTGTTACGCAGCATCCCGTACACTTATTCGCCCAGAGCGTCGCTGCCTAGGGGACCGCGGCGGGGCCCTTCTCCCACTCGCTCATTCAGATGATGAGAATGTCCCCGCATGACACCGGGACGCTGTTTTAACAATGCCCAACTCTGCTCTTTCAAACTGCACACACTTAAAGGTGACATGGCCACAGACGCTGGGTTGCAATACTATATTGGAATTCTGCACTAATTATTTGAAAGCTTACAGTACTCTACAGCGAAACGACAGATTAAAAAATTGCATTTTCGTACGAACACAGTACTTTAACCAATGAATATTTTATGAATATTTTCTATTCAGTATTTTAAAAACCAAATGAGTAGTTCATCAGTGAAAGAATTTTGTTTTGCCTTAAAATTTTAGCCTTTATGGAAGGCACATTTATTGCAATATGCACAGATATAAATTTTGTACATTTAAAATAGCCTTTATAACCTTTTTGTAGTTCTTTTGAAGCCCCTCCCACTCTTGAGATTCTTTCATTCCTATTAATCTTAAATTTGGTTAAATAGTTTTTAAATTAAACATAAAAAACAAGCCTACTAAATTAGCATTAACATTTGAAGATTGGGTTTTCATGTTTATTACCATGTAGCATTACTAGGAACCAGAAGTCCAACCTTATTAAAAATTAAAATTCAGCAAGACAGGTCTTTATTGTGAAGTCATTATCTTTTCATTATAACTTTTTTTTTTTTACAGACAGTTAATTTTCCAGAGGGAATTACTGCTCCTGCCTTTAATCAATTTGGTTAAGAATCCTCTGCCTTCAAATATATAAAAATGTTTATGTATGATTTATTTTATTTTATAACACTTTTATTATTTGGGGGTGGAAGGCCTGTGCCACTGTGGGAGCATAAAGGATAGAGGACAACTTGTGGGCATCCTGTTCTTTTAGCGTGTGGCTTCTAGGGATGGAAGGCATTCCCGCCCTTGACAGGTCTCATGTAGCTGGCCTGGAGCTCACCTGCATAGATCATGCTGACTGAAATCTCCGAGATCCCTCTGCCTCTCTACCGCTGGGATTAAACATTGTCTTTCTTTCTATGTGTCTGTTTATGCCCCCTCTATGTTTGTGGAGCTGGAGTTAATTCCAGATTGTTGTGAGCCAGCTCTGGGTGCTGGGAAGCGATCTTGGGTCCTTGGAAGAAGCAGCAAGCACTCTTAACCCAGGTGACAGGCGCTGGGCCACACCTCTTTTTCGTTTTTAATTTTCAGGATTTTGAAGTCTTTTCCTATTGAAGCTGTTTCATTCTCCCATCTCCTTGGGAACAGAGCCCAGAACTTGCTGGTGCTCAGTGCTGTGGTCAGTCTTTACCGTGGGATAATACAAGCAGGCTGTGCAACCTCAGAGGTTTTCTGTCAACAACAACAAACTTGATATTGGTAACAAGCAAAGTGAACACCTCCAGAGCATAAGTGTGAGCTGCTGTCACTATACCGTGGCCTGGGGGCTGAGTGTGAGCTGCTGTCACTGTACCGTGGCCTGGGGACTGAGTGTGAGCTGCTCTCACTATACGGTGGCCTGGGGACTGAGTGTGAGCTGCTCTCACTATACGGTGGCCTGGGGACTGAGTGTGAGCTGCTGTCACTATACCGTGGCCTGGGGGCTGAGTGTGAGCTGCTGTCACTATATGGTGGCCTGGGGACTGAGTGTGAGCTGCTGTCACTATACCATGGCTTGGGGGCCGAGTGTGAGCTGCTGTCACTATACGGTGGCCTGGGGACTGAGTGTGAGCTGCTGTCACTGTACCGTGGCCTGGGGACTGAGTGTGAGCTGCTGTCACTATACCGTGGCCTGGGGGCTGAGTGTGAGCTGCTGTCACTATGCCGTGGCCTGGGGGCTGAGTATGAGCTGCTGTCACTATACCATGGCCTGGGGGCCGAGTGTGAGCTGCTGTCACTATACCGTGGCCTGGGGGCCGAGTGTGAGCTGCTGTCACTATGCCGTGGCCTGGGGGCTGGGGGCTGGGGACCCAGCCTGTAGGTATTATTACAGTATGGAGTAATGTTAAAGAAAGTTAAATTTTAAAATACAGCACAACCATTTTACTATACTAGGGTATGTTTTCCCACCATTAATAGAGAGTAGAAAAAATATTTTTTCTTTTTAAGGACAGGGCTTTTATGGGTATAGTGGCAAATGCCTTTAGTCCTAGTGTTTGGGGTTCCAGCCTGGTCTTCATAGCCAGTTCTAGGCCAGCCAAGGCTACACAGTGAGGCTGTCTCCAATAAAAATAAATAAATAGGATGAAGGCAGGGTTTTGTAAGATAGCCCCGATGGGCCTGGCCTTTATGGGCCCTGCTGCCTCCACTTGTCTAGTACAGAAGAGTATACAAGTATACCCAGTATACCGAGTCCCAGTGGTACTGGGGGCTGAACCCAGGCTCTTGTGAACCTTAGGAAAGCAATTTTTGTTTTATTTTGTTTTAGTTCTGAGATAGGGTCTCAAACACCCAGTTGATGGCCATGAATTCAGTATGCATCCTAGGCTGGCTTCAACTGTTGGAGAATCCTCGGACTTGCCTCAGACTTCCGGATTGCTGAGATAAAGGCCTAGGCCACTTAGGGACAGCTCATTTTTCTTAAACATTTTAATATGGTGTGTCACTTTAAAAACTATTCAATCACAAGAAAACAAACTATTGGTGTGAGCAGGGAAGAGCTGCAGCAGGAGGGGAGCAGCCCTTCACCTGGCCTGGGCAGCACCTCCCTTGAGAGCTGGTAGAGCTGGTGCTGGTGTTGTGTGTGTCAGGACCCAGGCCTGAGGGACTGAGTTCAGGAAAGCTGGTCCTGTCTCTTGCAGGCTGCTGCATGCAAGGGAGCTGGCCCCGCCCCTTGGTCCCGCCCCTTGCCTCGGCAAAGCCAGAGAACCGGCAGACTGACCAACTCAGCTACTACCTACGCCCAGATCCACGGGCTTTGGGATGGCCATCTCTGAACTGTTGGAGCTTGTGAATGGGCCAGCCCTGCAGAACCAAAGCTGCAGGATCTCTGTGACAATGGGTAACAGCAGGGTGTCTGAGAGGAGCCCTGGTAAGGATCTAGTATTGATAGTGTAGCAGAAGCCAGGGGCCTCGAACCAGACCAGTGACAAACTACAATGAACATTTGCTAGTGAAGCTGTTTGGATAAAAGGGTGTGTACTGAGGCTTCTACAACAAGCTTTTCTGTTTCCAAGAGAGGCTGCAAGGGCAGAGGACAGATACAATGGGACGTGGAGGTGAGTGAGACTGGGGAACGTGATGCGAGAGTCACAAAGAATAAAAATAAAAAATTTAAAAAAAGATACTCCTTCCATTTTTTCTCAAATACACAAAGTTAGAAATAGGGCCTGTGCAGTCCTAGAACTCAGGAAACCGAATCAGTCTGGGCTACGTATCTGGTTCTAAGCTAGCTAGGACTAAAGTATAAGCATGAGACCGTGTTTCACAAGACCAGAATGCATTTAGCTCGAAGACAATTGATTTCTCACCAAAAACTAAAAGATGACAAAATCAGAAAGGTCCCAGGTTTCCAACAGTGTCATGTAAGCATACCATTTTGTACAGCCAAAAGAGAAACTATGGTGTGGAGGTGCAGCTCAGTGGCGGAATGCTTCTCTAAGCACGCAAGAGGCCTCGGGTTCAGCCTACAACATGGGGGAAAAGGGAAAAAGAAAATGCCATGAGTTGGTTCTGTGAAGGAAAAAGAAAGCGAACTCCAGAGCTGCAGGCATTACCATCTCCAGATTTCAAATATATTTTCCCAGTGGCCTCAGGGAACTGGGGCGTAAGACACATGGCACACTGAACACTGAAGTTAACACAGTGCAGAGGTGGCTGCCACATCCCACCTTCCCCTGCTGCCAGCCTTGAGGCCTGCTTCCCCAGAGGGAGACCATGTTGCAGCTGTAGAGCCTCTGGGGGTTGAGACAGCATCCGCACGATATCCCAGGTTATTTGGGTTATTTGTTTCAGTTTTTTGTGTTTTTGGTGTGTTCATTTTTTGAGAGGTTTGTGTGTGTGTGTGTGTGTGTGTGTGTGTGTAGCCTTGGCTGTCCTGAGACTCTGTAGACCAGGCTGACCTCAAACACACAGAGATCTTCCTGCCTCTGCCTCCTGAGTGCTGTGATTAAAGGCGTGAACCACCACTGCTGGCCTCTCAGGCTATCGAACTGTGTATAATATGAGCTGATCACAAACTCACAGTGATGCTTCTGTCTCAGTTTGCTAAGATCAAAGCCAAGGTATATGTGAGACCATGCCCAGCAAACCCGTTTCTACCCTGAGGGTACGTCGTGTCCCCCACCCCCACCACCCCCACCCCTGTGCCAGAAATTGAGCTTAGAGCCTCACACATGCTAGGTAATCTCTCTACCACTGCACTCTAATCCTAGCCTGGTGTTTTCTCTGGCGTCTTCTGTCCTCTAATGGTCTTGCTCTTGCTCTGTGTCTTGTTTGTTTGTTTGTTTGTTTGTTATCCAGGCATATTTGATCGGGCTATGAAGCTCATCATTAATGATAGCTTTTTTTCCTCTTTTCTTTTTTCTTTTCTTTCCTCTTCCTCCTCCTCCCCTCTTCCTCCTCCTCCTCTCCTTCTCCTTCTCTTTCTCCTCCTCCTCTTCTTCCTCCTCCTCCTTCTTCTTCTTTTTTTTTTTTTTTTTTTTTTGGTTCTTTTTTTTCGGAGCTGGGGACCGAACCCAGGGCCTTGTGCTTCCTAGGTAAGTGCTCTACCACTGAGCTAAATCCCCAACCCCTTCTTCTTCTTCTTCTTCTTCTTCTTCTTCTTCTTCTTCTTCTTCTTCTTCTTCTTCTTCTTCTTCTTCTTCTCCTCCTCCTCCTCCTCCTCCTCCTCCTCCTCCTCCTCCTTCTCCTTCTCCTTCTTCTTCTTTCTTCTTCTTCTTCTTCCTCTTTTCTTTTTTTTGGAGTCAGGGTTGCATTAGCTCTGGCTGGCCTGAAACTCACTATTGTAAACCAGGCTGGCCTCAAACAGCAATTTGCCTGCCTCTGCCTCCCTACGGCTAGTGTTAAAAACACATACCACCACACTCAGCTAATGACTTCATTTTAGCCGCTTACCTCCTCAGAGATCCTGTGTCCAAAGACACTGAAATCCAGAGGTTAGCTGTTGAACTTGTGAATTTAGGGAGAAGGCAAAAATCTCTCAATAGTTGGAAGTGATGAGCCGGTAGGAAGTTGGCTTATTAAAGACATTTAAGTAGTTGCCTTAATAACAAAGCTGGACCTTTGGCTGCCGGATGGGAAGTGCCCTGAAGAGAACGAAGGAGGCTCCAGGGAACTTAGTTCTCTGGCACTTTTGGCTGATTGGCTGTACAAGTACTGCAGAGCTGAGGCAGGACAGAAAGATGGGACATCAGTGGAGCACAGGAGGGGGAAAGAGGCTTCTCTGGACCTAGGCTGGAGTCTGTCAGCAGCTTGAGAGACACTAGCAGAATTAACATGTGCTACAAAGGCTTTGCATGAAAAATTAAAGGTATAAAAAGGAAAGGAACAAAAAAAAAAAAAAGTAAAGGAACGACTGTTCCTATATGGTGGAGGAGAAGACAGCATAGGTATGTGGGAATGCACAGAGGCAGACACATCTGGGAGAGGCCTGGGTGCTTGTGACCCTGAGCCAAATAGGGAGGAGGTGAGGGGAAGAAAGGGGTGGGGAACCAAGTACAGAGGACAAAGGTACAAAAAAGGGGCAGATAACCAAAATATCTCGATTATTTAGGGAAAACCCCTTGGGGAAGGGCAGCCCAGGCCCTGGGCTGGAAAGTTTAGGGTAGGGGCTGAGGTGTGCCAGCCATGCCCTGTAACAGGTGGGGACCGAGGAATGCAGGGAGAACCTGGAGGCCAGGTCCACCTCGGCCATCCATCTTCCCAGGTCTGAAGTTTAACACCTTTATATAGAGTAGTTTGGTTTGGGCTGTTTGTTTTGAAGCCCGTGTTTTGAATGTAGATCAAACTGACCTTAACTTTGCAGAGGTCTGGTTGCCGCTGCCTCCCAAATACTGGAATTAAAAAGGCATCTGCCACCACACCTTATATAGGAATGTTTTAGATGAGGATGTTAAGGTAGGGGACTTGAGCAATGGCTCAGTAAAGAGCTCTTGCTGCTCTTTCAGAATCTGGTTCCCCATGCCCACTGTAGTTGGTTCACAACTGTAACTCCATCTCCAGGGGACCCCATGCCCACTTCTAGCCTCCAAGAGCACCCCCCACATGTAGCATACACACAAAGACACATAGATAAAAATATGTTTAAAAAAAAGATCAGGAAAGCGGTGAAGTGTGTCTATGGGTGGAACGCGTCGAGCCTGTAAGTAGAACTTGACTCTTCTCAGATATTTTCCAGGAATTTCACAAACAGGGCTATCAGCTTTTGCTTACAGTAAAAATACCTGAACTTCAGTGAGCACGGCTTGTGACCCGGGGTGTGACCTTATCAGCAGGGAACCACCCTATGACCTCATCCACAGTCTTCAGCAACCCTTCCAGCCATTCGAAACCACCCAAATCCAGGGCTCTATCCACCGTGAAGCCTAAGCCACTGCTCACTCTCTCCCTGGCTCTGTCGCTTTCTAACCCCGCCCCCTCCCTGGCTTAAACTCGTTTTAAGTTTCTCCCCTGCTAGTACAGTCATGCTCTGCGTCCCTCTGGCTAGTCCCAAATCTAAGAGAAGTCCAGAATGGCAGCTTCACGGGAACAGAGAGGACTATGCGAACTCAGGCACTGCTGGGGGAGGTGGAGCCCTTTCTCCCCTACCTACTGGTACAGAAGGGATCAAGCCAGGTGTGGTGGCTCACACCTGTCACCCCAGCACAAGGAACACTGAAGCAGGAAGATACTCTCAACTGTGAGGCCAGCCATGGCTAGAAGAGCATCCTGCCTTGAATACAAAATTGGAGGTAAAAATAAAAAAAATTAGGGGTAAAATTTCTGTGCCTTTAACTCTGGTCAGAGGATCAGAAAGAAGTTCCAGGTCATCTTTGAGGTCACTACATCAAACAACAAAGAAAATAGCATGAAGGCGTTTGAAGGATGCCCTACAGGTTTCCTTTTCCATAGCGTTAGGGATGCCAACAAGGGGCTGGCACAGCTAGGCTGGTGCTCTCACACTGAGCCACACGGCCAGTCATGGCAGCATACAGTTTGTCATTCTCCAGTACCCAGCAGGCAAAGGCAGGTGGATCTGTGAGTTCGAGGGCACCCCAGGCCACTTAGCGAGACCCTGTCTCAAATATAATGCAATAACATAATAAAATATTAACAAAACCAAAACCTTGTTTGGCACTCTTTGCCACGAGGAGTTCTCCAGTCAGTCTCATCCTGCATCCCATTCTCTGCACAGCAGCCAGATCTGGTAAATGTTGGGTAAATGTGGGATCTCCACACAAACCATATGAACACCGGTCTTAGTTGAGCAAGGATAGTTTATTGAATGCACATCTTAATACTGATCAGACCAGGGACATAGCTCAAAATTACCTGAACTACGGCAACAGACATCTTTCTGTCTTAGCTTATAAAGGGAAAAACCACAATGAGTTTAATAGAGGTGCAGGAAGTGCTGCCCAGTGGTCATCTCTGACTGAAGATAATTTGCACATAACAGTTCACACTGACCTTTAGCTTGATGGGTCCTACATGAAGCTTTGTGGGACCTGTTAAGATTAACAAGCCTCATATATCATAACATAGCAGGGGACGTGGTGAGCATGACTCTGCTCTGAGTCAAGTTATGATTTTTTGGTGTCAGTGACTGGCAGGCATATTACAGCAACAATGTGAGGTAACTGGAAGGCATGGAACAAATTGCTACAGCTGTGTGTGGTGGGGTTGAGGGGAGTGGGTATCAGACCGTAACAGTAAACTCGCAGCTCTCTCTTTCTTTTACTTTCATTTATTTTTTTTAAAAAGATTTATTTATTTTGTTTATGAGTACACTATAGTTGTCTTCAGACACACCAGAAGAGGGCATCAGATCCCATTACAGATGGTTGTGGGCCACCATGTGGTTGCTGGGACTTGAACTCAGGACCTCTGGAAGAGCAGTCAGTGCTCTTAACTGCTGAGCCATCTCTCCGCCCCCCCCCCCTTTTACTTCATTTATTTAGTGTTGGGCATAACTGTTCTGCTGTGTGTGTCCAGTGGTCAGGGAATAACTTGCAGGAGTTGGTTCTCTTCTACCTTTCATGGGTCTCAGGGATAAAACTCAAGTCTTCAGGCTCGGCAGGGGGCGCCCCCTGAGCCATCTTACTGGACACAAACTCTTTTTGCTCCACGTCATCTTAAATATTTCTTCATCTACTGGCCATGGTGGTTCAGGACTTTAAGCTTTTGGGAGGCAAGGGTGGGAGGACCTCTGTGAGTTCAAGGCTAGCCTGGTCACTCAATGAGATCCTGTCTTAAAACTAACAACAACTGAAAACCCTGGACATCGTTTCCCTGTCATGCCTGGCTAAGGTCGGACCCACTGCTGGGCTCCATCTAGGCCTTTCTCCACAGCTCTGGTCCCGCTTTGCTTCCCAGTTCATCTCATTTGCCTTCCCTTTGCAAAGCAAGGCCTGACCCAGAGAGACAGAGAAGCTTTACTTTACAAAGCTGCACCCATTTCTGTGAGTGAAAGGGTCTGAGGGCCATTTTCTAAGTTAGACCTGTAGAAATCATTCCTAACCCAGGCCAGATAATTAACCCACCAGTTGGGTGAGCTGATGCTATGGAGTTGACTATTTATGCTAAACGGGTTCAGACTGGACAGGAAACCCGTCTGGTGTCCACTTATTAACTGGCTGACAGCAAGGGTGAACAGCTTGGAAGAGAGCAGTTGAGTCTGGGCTCCTCTGAGATGGCTGGAAACGTGGGTGTGGGAAGTGCTTTCTCCGTGGGCAGACCATGGTCCACTTTCCACACTCGGATGATTTTCTCAGGCCAGCAGGAGGAGACAGACATCAAGAACTGGGGGCAGGGGGCTGGGGATTTAGCTCAGTGGTAGAGCGCTTGCCTAGGAAGCACAAGGCCCTGGGTTCGGTCCCCAGCTCCGAAAAAAAGACCAAAAAAAAAAAAGAACTGGGGGCAGGTAGGAGGACACAGTGAGGGCTGGGGATGGGGAGAAGAGACAGGGAGGACGGGTGGGGAGGAAACGGTCAGTACCTTGGGTGTATCCCTTGCACCAAAGGGGAAAAGTTTTAAGATGAGCCCCCAACATTATTCCCTGGGTATTTCTCAGGGCTTAGGGGGGATCCGGATACTTGAAACAAGGTCTCAGTTTCTCACTCTATACCACAGTCTGGCCTGGAACTCATTATGTGGTTCAGGCTGGTTTTGAAATCATGGCGATCCTGCCTCAACCTCCCAAGTGCATCAGGCTTGCTTTGCCAGTCATTTCTCTCCTCCCCTCTCTCTTTCCCTTCTTTTGGAATAGAATCTGACATTGTAGACCTGGAACTCATCTGTAGCCCAAGATAGCCAAACTCTCAGCCTCCCAAGAGCCAGGATTACAGCAGGCACCACCTGTCTAGACGGATTTAACCCCATGCCTAGCACAGACAGAACACCCTGTGCTCTGGCCTAGCCTCATAAACAGAGCTCTAGACCCTCATTAAAGAACCTTCTTTTCCAACACAGAGACACTATTTCAGAGATCTACAGTTGGGCAAATGCAGAGAAAGTGACAAAGGCGTGCCCAACCTCAAATGTTGTACCTGCAGCCTACACCTAAGCTTAGCTGGGGAAGATTATGGAGGCCGAAGGGAGGGGCTGGAAAGAATCTAACAGCCAGAAGTGCAGGCACTGGAGTGATGTAATGTCCTCTACATAGCAGGCAAGTTGCACCTCTGACCTTCCAACAATACAGTTGCCTGGACAAGACCATAGCAGCTGACACATGGACACGGTATGTGGAAATCCCACATGATCCCATCCCTAAACGGAGAAATGGCTACAGGTGCTCAGTAGCTGCTGAGAGAGGAAGAGTCAGTCTCTTCAGGATGAACCCCATTATAGGTTTAAACCCAGGTGGTAAACTCTAGGCACATGCTCATACAAGCGTGTGTGTGTGTGTGTGTGTGTGTGTGTGTGTGTGTGTGTAACAGCCAGGCAGGGTAAAGTTTTCTTCTGCACTGGAAATGACTGACAAAGGACCTTCTTCCCTGTTTTTGGGTTTAAAATTTTCATGTATATGATTGTTTTGCCTTCGTGTATGTTTGTGTGCCATGTGTGTAACTGGTGCCCAGAGAGGTTAGCAGATGGCATCAGCTCCCTGAAACTGGAGTTACAAATGGTTGTGGGCACTGGGAATCAAACCTGGCTCCTTCAAACGAGCAGCTGGACTCTTAGCTTCTTTCCAGAGTCTCCCTTCTAAAGTGGGGCATCGATGCCACACCAGTAGGAGGTCTCTGCCTTGTTTTTAAACATACTTATTCTGTGTGTGTGCGTGTGCCCATGCCCCAATGCCATGGTGCATTTGTGGACATCAGAGGACAATTTGCAGGAGTAAGTCGTCTCCCTAACCCTAACCAACCCTAACCCTGGGGATTGAACTCAGGTCAGCAGCGTTGGTGGCAAACGCCTCCCCCACTGAGCCATCTCTTCAGTCCTTTCCCTCAGAGTTCTCGGTGTTCATTCCCCAACCCAGTCCCCTTTTCATTAAGATGATTGGTCTGCTTGCTCAGACAGGGTTCTCACTCAGCCCGTGGTCTGAGGACCCCTGGGATCCTGGAGACTTACTTCTTAGGGGGCTGTGGGAGGCCGTCCCTCTCTCAACTTCTTATCCATGTGAGGACAGATTGTGTTCATAGAATTCAGCCAGAATGTCACATGCAATTAGAGGCAACGCAGACATGAGAGCCCAGCTGTCTTCTATTAAGCACAGCAGAGATTTACAGAAGAGCAAACCAATACCAGTCCCTGAATTGTTTTAAGAAAGCATGAGCTGCCCATATTGATACATTGCGTGTGAGATGTGGAGGTAGGAGGATTGGGAGGTCAGGCCAGCTTCCGTTGCAGCTGCATAGTGAGTTTGAGGCCAGCTGGGTTTCAAGAGACTGCCTCAAAAACAAAAAACAAAATAAAACAAAACAAAACACCCCAAAGATTCTCCCCCCAAAACAAAACACCCAAATAAGCAGGCAAAAAAGTGTTTTGTTTTGTTTTTTCTACGTTAAGTGGTTTCATCAAGTAGAGGGACTTACTAGGCAAGCGCGGCAGCTTCCAGAAGCCACGTAAAGGTAGCCGGAAAGAACCCTGCTGACCTCTGACATCAGCCCACATGGGCATGCACACATTCCATAACAGAAATGAACAATAAATTAAATCAATGTGATATGAGTGTATTGTTCTTTCTTGAGACTCACTTTCACTATGTTGCCAAGGCTGACCTAGAACTTGCTATGTTCACAAAACAAGCCTCAAACTCACAATGGTGTTTTGTCCCTGCCTCAAGAGGGCCATGCGACACCGTGACCAGCTCTCTACTATCCGTTTAAAAGGAGCTAGAGAGGCTACCAATGCTTAAGAGTGCTTGCTGCTCTTCCAGAGGACCCATGGGGTAGCAATACATGGTGGGGTGGTTGCTCGTAAACGCAGCTCTAAGTGGTCTGACACCACCTTTGGTCTTCAAGGACATCTGTACTCGTGCATACACTTACACATAGGCAAGATACATATATGTGACTAAAACATTTTTAATGTTTGTGGTGTTTTGTATGTGCTTCGCCTGCACTCATGTCTGTGCATCATGAGCCCATGGAGGTCAGCAAAGGACAGTAGGTCCCCTGGAACTGGAATTACAGATGGAGAACTGAACCCCAGATGTGTGTGAAAGCAACACCTGCTCTAACCTTGAGTCATTTCTATAGCCTTTCCTAATATAACACGTTTTAAACAATGACAATGTGGAAAGCCCGATGGAGTCTAGCTAGGGCAGCATTAACAAGCCAAGTGCAGTGGCATATACCTGTAATCCAGCACTTAGAAGGCAGAGGCAGGAGGAGCACTGGGAATGTGAGGCAAGCTTAGTCAACATAGTAAGTTCTAGTGGACAGTCTGGGCTACAGAAAAATAATACACATTTATTTATTTATTTATTTATTTATTTATTTATTTATTTATTTATTTATTTTTATTTTACTTTAACTTTTGGTTTTCCAAGACAGAGCTTTTCTGTGCAGCCCTGGCTGACCTGGAATTCACTCTGTAGTCCAGTCTGGCCTCAAACTCAGAGTGACAAGTGCTGGGGAGGGTGTGTACTACCACTGCTGGCTTCCGTTTCTATTTCTAATATAGTAAATATCAACAATTATAGCCAGTCCGACTAAATGTCCTTTGGAACACTGCCAAATAGGAATATAAAAGTTTTCTGAAACCAAAATTTTAGAAGCCATTGTGTGGAGAATTTTCTGGTGCCGGAGGCCTGCTCCCCCCACTGCTGACGCCTTTTCCATTGGCTGGGAAGAATCTGTGTACAGAATGAAGACTTCTCTTCTGGTGCAGTCCCAGCAGTTCCTGTGGACAGCATACAGGCTCCTGTGGCTGCTTTCCAGATTGCTGGCCCCATGCTTCAGGGTTATACTCACTGACTAAGGTGGGATCTGCCTTTCCAACTACTTCCCTGGTGACTCTGGTGGACCTGGTTCAGAGTTCTCATGCTAGGAATTGATCCCAAAACCACAGCTTCTAGGATTTTCCAGTCTAATTTGCCAACTCCATTAAGTAATTTTAACATATTTTCAAGAAACACAAGTTGGGTATAAAAAAAGAAAAATCCAGAGCAATGTGTGGTAGTGATGGCTCATGCCTGTAATCCCAGTACTTGAGAGGTAGACGTGGAAAGACAGTAGTTCAAGGCCATCCTCCGCCACGAACAGCCACCAGAACAGGTAAACTCCCATGGAGCCTGTTCCTGCTCTGCTGAAGGTACCGGCCTTGCTGACACCTAGGCTGCTGACTTCTGGAAAACATCTTCCTTCTCAGAACACAGTCTGGGTGTGTGCAGTTTGGTCCTCTCCTAGCTAGTGCTTGGCTCATGGGGTTCCTGGGTTTGAACTCTAAGAAATCCTCCAGCACCAGATGGTGCCCAGCCTGAGGGTGGGGCACTTACTGTTTACTGGCACAGATTTTGAATGGTGTGGTTGTAGTCAGTGAATAATCCCTTTATTCAATTATAAGAAGATCTTGGACTGTCGGTAATGTGGCTTTGCAAGGGCTGGTGCGTGAGGCTAAGTGAGCTGTGGTTTAGTGGTGGTCAGCAAGGTCATTTGCCCAGCCTCTGTTCCAGCAATCTTGGACTTTCCTTTCCTCATAGAAAGACTAGCATGGGTTTGAGGCCAGCCTGGGCTACACAGTAAGTTACATTGAGATACTGCTACATAGCAAGAATCTGAGTTTTAAAATTAAAACAGAACTGGAAAGATTGCCCAGTTGGTAAAGGCCTCTGACAGTGCCTGAACATCTGAGTTCAATCCCTAGGCCCCACAGATAGGACGGAACCAACCTCTGACCTTCACACGTATGCCGTGGCCTGTGCCCCACTCCCCATAAGCCCACACATGCACACATGATAATAAATATAGCAAATATGTTTTAAAAAATTAAACAGGTCTGGGTGGGATGGTATATTCCTTTGGTCCTAGCATCCAGGGTTCAGAGGCAGGTGGATCTCTGGGAGTTTGAAGCTAGCTTGTTCTACATAGTGAGTTCCAGGCCAGACAGGGCTGCAGAGTGAAACTCTGCAAAAATAAAACAAAACCATAAACTGGGAGTGGGAGAGAAGGCATAGTGGGCAAAGTGCTGCCTTCAGAAGCATAAGGTGTATGTAAATTACACAGTGGGGAGGCAGAGGCAGGCAGATCTCCTATGAGTTTGAGGCCAGCCTGATCTACAGAGAGAGTTTCAGGACCGCCAGGGCTAAACAAAGAAACCCTGTCTTCAACAACAACAACAACAACAACAACAACAACAACAACAACAACAACAAAAGAATTAAAGTTGTATGTTTATAGTCATAGTATCGAATTTAAGTATTTCAACAAAGTTAAAAAAAAATTTATAGCCTGCTTGCATGTGTGGTGAACTCCTGCAGTTCAGGAATCAGGAATGTAGAGAGATTCAAGAACCAGGGTTTTGAGGCTAGCATGGGTTACATAGTAAGATCCTGTTACAGACAAAAACCAAATAACCTTTTCTCAACAAAAGACAAGGATGCACGCACCTCCATAAGTTGTATTATACTACTGAATTTTAAAATAGATCTTGCAGCACTCGTCTGGTTGGGGAGACACTCTGATCACAAGACTCCTGTAGTAGTTTGAATAGGTTAGGCCCCCATAGACTCATATGTTTGAATGCTTGGCCCTTGGGTGTGGCCTTGTTAGAATAGGTGTGGCCTTGTTAGAATAGGTGTGGCCTTGTTAGAATAGGTGTGGCCCTGTTGGAAATGTGTCACTGTGGGGTTGGACTTTGAAGGCTCCTAGCACTGAAGCTCCACCGGGTGCAGAAGAGACATTCCCTTCCTGGCTGTCTTCAAATCAAGATGTGGAACTCTCAGCTCCTTCTCCAGCACCATGTCTGCCTGCATGCTGCCATTTGTCCCTCAAGATGATAGTTGACTGAACCTCTGAAACTATAAACCAGCCTCAATTCATGTTGTCCTTTATAAGTGTTGCATTGGTCATGGTGTCTCTTTACAGCAATGGAAACCCTAACTAAGACAGTTCCTTCATTGTATTTGGGATGTGTCAACCCTGCAGTCTCTCCAAATGCAGAAAGGTTGGCTATATAATTTGTGTTATGAGGAACTTCAGATTTACCCTTTCAGGTGTGAATGTGTATGTGCATGTGCTTGTGCGTGTGTGTTTGCAGGGACAGGGGCTGCAGAAAGTGGCTTTGCAGTTTTAGAATGATTTCTGATCTGGAGGACACAGGTTCAGATCAGGCACCCACATCAGGCAGTTCACAGCTTCCTGTAACTCCTGTAGCCACTGCCAGGGAACCTGACATCCTCTGCACACACACACACACACACACACACACACACACACACACACACACACACACACACATGCACGCACACACACACACACACACACACCCATGCACGCACACGCACACACTAAAATAAAATAAATCTTTAAAAAATATGTATTTCCCAAGTACAGTGGGTAATCCCGGCACTTGGAAGGTCGAGGCAGGAGGATCACTGGGATGCACAGTGAGTGAGCTCAAGGCCAGTCTGCTACAGAGTGAAACTTTGTCTCCCTAAACCACAAGCGAGGCCCACCAAAACATAAAGCCAGGAAAGGAGCCAGGCAAAACTAACCAACCAACTAAACAAACAACTATGTTTTGGGAGACCTTTCCGTGTCAGACGCACAGAACTACTCTTTTACAGTTCATGCACATGCCTGGTAGTGGCCCAGGAACCAGAGTAACAGAATCCTGTAAGCTGTCATGTGGGTGCCAGGTCCTCCGTTAGAGCAATGAGTCCTCTTAAAGTGCTGAGTTAGCCTTTATTTTTATATACATGATTTTTTTTGGTTATGCTTGATTTGGTTTTTGTTTTGGTTAATTTGTTTGAGACAGGGTTTCTCTGTATAGCCCCAGCTGTCCTGAAACTCACTGTGTAGACCAGGCTGGTCGTGAACTCTGAGATCTGTCTGCTTCTGCCTCCTGAGTGCTGAGATTACAGGTGTGCACCACCAGTGCCCGGCTTTTTAAAAAAAAAAAAACATGTATTTAATAAATAAAAGATTTTCACATTTACTTGTATGTGTATGCATGTGCATATATGTGGGCCTCATATGTTCATATGTTCATGTGGGGGTCAGAGGACAGCTGTGTGCAGTTTGTTTTCCCTTCCTACCTTTACATGGGTTCTGGGGGTCAAACGCAGCTGTCCTAGTTTACTGTCTCTTACCGTGATAAAGACCGTGAACAGCTTCAGGAGCTACTTGGGGAAGATGCTGGCTTACAGGTCTGCCTCCTGAGTGCTGAGATTAGAAGTGTGCTGACACACTGGCCAGTGCCCTGTCTGAAGGACGGCCTCTATTGAGGTAAGGGAGTGAAGCTAAAGGTCATCAGGGCTTACCTCATCTATCAGGACTCCTATCTTATTAAAGAATGGTAAATTTGGGTGCAGAAATAGGCACAGAGAGATGGTGTTGCAGATACATGAAGGACTAAGTCATGTACAAACAAGAAAGAATGGCCTGGTACCAGTCCTATCCATCCCATGCCACAGCCTGCCACCCATGAGATCAATAGTGAGTTCCGCACTCCCTTCTTCTGCTTCAGATTTCTGGATCTCCAGTGCACTCTGGGCAGAAATAAAGTATTCTGCACAGATGGTGTACCAACCAGACTCCTGTGCACAGAAACTGAGCAGTTTGTACCAGGTTCAATAAACAAGCATGGGGCTTAGAAACAGTGTCAGGCCCCCAGTGTCTTAGGGTTTGACTGCTGTGAACAGACACCATGACCAAGACAGCTCTTATAAGGACAACATTGAATTGGGGCTGGCTTACAGGTTCAGAGGTTCAATCCATTATCATCAAGGCAGGAGCATGGCAGCATCCAGGCAGGCATGGTGCAGGGGGAGCTGAGTTCTACATCTTCATCTGAAGGCTGCTGGCAGAAGACTGGCTTCCCGGCAGCTAGGATGAGGGTCCTAAAGCTCACACCCACAGTGACACACCTACTCCAATAGGACCACACTTTCTAATAGTACCACTCCCTAGGCTGAGCATATGCAAACCATCACACCCAGGTTACTCTTGAGCTTGCTCCTTAGCCTAGGCTAGCCCTGAATTCCTATTCCTTCTGTCTCCATTTTCCAAGTGTATAGCTGTGCAGAACCACACCAGGCTTGCGTCAGAAGCAGTATGCCAGAGCTCACAACAGTGAGACGAGAGCTCCCAGCAGTGAGATGCAGCTTCCCTCCTAGGTCCAAAGGGTAAAAAGTAGCAGCTCCAGTCTCATATAGGGTCATTGTGCCGGGTGCCATAGTTGTAACACACGCCTGACAGAAGTGCTTTGTAAGGAGGAAAGATTAATTTGGGTTGAAGTTTCAAAGATTTTTGTTGGTGGCTTCTTGAACCTGTTGCTTGGAGTATGGGGTAGCACAGTATCTGTTATGACTGGAACCTGCTTCACAGAACATGTGATAGCATGACTGGAGCCTGTGCCACAGAGCATGTCATGTGGTAGCATGACTGGAGCATGTGTCACATAGAGCATGTGGTAGCATGACTGGAGCCTGTGCCACAGAGCATGTGGTAGCATGACTGGAGCCTGTGCCACAGAGCATGTGGTAGCATGACTGGTGCATGTGTCACACAGAGCATGTGGTAGCATGACTGGAGCATGTATCACAAAACATGGAGTAGGACAGGATGTTATGACTGGAGCCTGTGTCACAAAGCATGTGATAGCATGACTGGAGCATGTGTCACAGGGCCCGGGGAAGCACAGGATGTTATGACTACAGCATGTGTGACAGAGCATGGGTAGCACAGGATGTTATGACTACAGCATGTGTCACAGAGCATGTGGTAGCATGACAGCATGACTGGAACATGTATCACAGAGCATGTGGTAGCATGACTGGAGCATGTGTCATAGAGCATGTGGTAGCATGATTGGAGCATGTGGTAGCATGATTGGAGCATGTGTCACAGAGCATGTGGTAGCATAGGATGTTATGACTGGAGCATGTGTCACAGAGCATTCTGTTTATTTCATGGCCACTGGGAGACAGAAAAAGACAGGAAATGATTGGATCTCATTGTCCCCTTTAAAGGCACATCCCTTGGCTCCCTTCTTCTAGGCCCTGCCTTGAAAAAGCTTGAAGCCCTGCGGTGGTTACAGGGTGGAGACCCAGTCATCGGCTCAGGAGCTGAACGGTTGGATTGTAGTTGATTGGACCCATGGCAGCAGCCACGCAGGAGGGCTGTTTGCCACAGTGTTGGCCTCTGGCAGGCAAGGCAGCCAACCCTCCATGACCTGGCAACTTTCCTGCCCTTCAGGCTCCCCAAACAACTTACCACTGGCTGAGCCCAAATGGAAGGCAAAAAGCAGGGTAGCAGGTGATGCTGATTGTATCTGTCAATCATGGGACAGGTGGCAAGCACTGTGTAGGGCAAGCGACTCTCTCAGGCAGTCCTGACGGCTTTTGTCCTTAGGCCTGTTTGTCTCCACCCCTTCCTCTGGGACCATGTATAGTCTTCAGCCCGACCCATGTTCCCACTAGCACTAGGGCCCTGCACCTGCTACTCCAGTTACTTGAATAAGCCTCCCTGTTTTGTTAAGGCAAACTTATGTCTCAGCTCTTAACTACACCACGGCCTTCTGGGGCAAAGAATGTCCCTGGTTAAATAAGCGTTGCCTCTCACAGCACACTGACGTCATCCTTGACTCCACACTTCCCTGTGATTTGTTTGTTGGTGGGTTCTTGCTTTTGAGACAGGGTCTTCTGTAGTCCAGACTGGCCTTGAGCTATGTAAGACAGGATTACCTTGAATTTCTGGATCTTCCTACGTCCAGTCTCCCAAGTATTAGGGTTACTGCACTAAGCGTGTGGTGCCAAGGACCAAGGGTGCACCAGAGACAAGTACTCTATCCTCTGAGTTCTACCTCAGCGTCTACGTGGTACTTCGTTATTGTTGTTACCGTTGGCATTGCCAAGGTCTCTCTTCCTTTTAGACTACACTAGACATGGGGCTGAAGACCACATTTGGTTTTGCTCAGCAGTGTACGCACAGATTCTGCTGGCTAAAGAAATGCTTGAGAGATCGAGGAGACAGCTTGGTCTCTGCTGTACAAACCTGGGGATCCGAGTTTGGAACCAGGTTTCAGGGTGATGCTGTACATCTTCAATTCCAGCCCAGAGGACAGAAACAGGAGGATCCCTGGATCTCACTGACCAGCAAGTCTTACTAAAGCCATGTGTTTAGTAAGAGCCTGTCTCAAGAAAAGAATTAGGGAGGCGTGCAGCTAACTTTTGGCCTCTGCTCACATGCATGCACACTTATATGTACAAGTACTGGGTATACAAGCTTACTAAGCACCCTCTTGTTGAATAAAAGAATGAATGAATCTTTTTTCTTATTGTAGTCACTGTTTTATTGCTACCAAGAGTCACGACAACCAAGGCAAATTTTTGTTTAATTATTACTTTTACTTTTTACAGTCCAGTCATTAACTCCCCCCCCCCCCCCCCGTTCTACCCTACCATAGTTCCTCATCCGATTCCTCCTCCCCACTGTCTCCAAGAGGATGTTCCGCCCTCCCCGCCAGGCCTCCCCACTCCCTGGGGCCTCAAGTCTCTTGAGGGTTAGGCTTGCCTTCTCCCACTGAGGCCAGACCAGGCAGTCCTCTGCTGTATATATGTCAGGGCCTCAGACCAGCTTGTGTATGCTGCCTGATTGGTGGCTCAGTGTCTGAGAGATCTCTCGGGGGTCTGGGTTAGGTGAGAATGCTGCTCTTCCAAGGCAACTCTTATAAAAGAAAGCATTTAATTGGGGGATGGCTTACAGTTTCAGAGGTTTAGACCATTCCCAGCAGGGCTGGGCTCACAGTGGCGATCATGGTACTGCCGAAGTAACTGAGACCTACATCCTGATCCAAAAGCAGAACGGTCTTTTGAAACCTCAAAGCTGACCATAAGTGACATATTTCCTCTGACAAGGCCACACCTCCTAATTCTTTTAAAGTAGTGCCACTCTCTGATGATTAAGCAGTCACAGCCTATGGAGGTCATTCTCATTCAAACCACCTCATTCCACTCCCTGGCCCCCACAGGCTTGTAGCCATGCCATAGTGCAAAATGCATTTAATCCAACTTCAAAAGTCCACACAGACTCAAGTATGTTTAAAAGCCCACAGTTCAAAGTCTTCTCTGAGACCCACGGCAATCTCTTAACTGTGACCCCCTTAAAATCAAAGTAAAAAAGCAGATTGCACACTTCCAACACACAGTGACATAGAATATAGGGAGAAAGGGAGCACAGTGAGGACACATCCAACTCAAACAAGATGGGCAACTCCAGACTACATCTCCAAGTCTGATGGCTAAGGTCTCGTCAGACCTTCAACTCATTTTAGCTTTGTTGCTGGCAACACCTCTCTTTTTCTTGGACTAGAAGACAGGATAGGAGTTTGATTACAAGAATTTACATGGTGTCTCACAACTGTCTATGACTCTAAATTTTTTTTTTAAGACTTTATTACAGATAGTTGTGAGCCACCATGTGGTTGCTGGGATTTGAACTCAGAACCTCTGGAAGAGCAGTCAGTGCTCTTAACCACTGAGCCATTTCTCCAGCCCCCATGTCTATGACTCTAATTTTGGGGATCTGACACTCTCTTTTGGCCTCCACGGGAACCAGGAACAAAGGTGAGATACATGCTGGCAAAACACCCATGCAACTGAAAAAAAAAACAAAAAAACAAAAACAAAAACAAAAACATTGTGTGTGTGTGTGTATGTGTGTGTGTGTATGTGTGTGTATATGCGTGTGTACATGTGTGTATGTGTGTGTATATGTGTGTACATGTGTGTATGTGTGTGTATGTGTGTGTATGTGTGTATGTGTGTATATGCGTGTGTATGTGTGTGTATGTGTGTGTATATGCGTGTGTACATGTGTGTGTATGTGTGTGTATATGTGTGTGTATGTGTGTGTATGTGTGTGTGTATGCGTGTGTATGTGTGTGTATATGTGTGGGTATGTGTGTGTATGTGTGTGTATATGCGTGTGTACATGTGTGTGTATGTGTGTGTATATGTGTGTGTATGTGTGTGTGTATGTGTGTGTATGTGTGTGTATATGCGTGTGTACATGTGTGTGTATGTGTGTATATGTGTGTGTATGTGTGTATGTGTGTGTATGTGTGTGTGTATGTGTGTGTATATGTGTGTGTACATGTGTGTGTATGTGTGTATATGTGTGTACATGTGTGTGTATGTGTGTATATGTGTGTGTATGTGTGTATGTGTGTGTATGTGTGTGTGTATGTGTGTGTATATGTGTGTACATGTGTGTGTATGTGTGTATATGTGTGTACATGTGTGTGTATGTGTGTGTATATGTGTGTGTATGTGTGTGTATGTGTGTACATGTGTGTGTATGTGTACATGTGTGTGTAGGCATTTGTGATGTGGGTTCTTGGGATCAAACCCATGTCTGTTTACTCTTGACAGTTAAGTCTTTATTCATATCTTGCTTTTTAAATAGAGATCCATCCACTTGTTAGCCTTTGTGTTTTGAGCTCTTTGCTCAGTTTTTTTTTTTATTCCTTTTTTTCAGAGCTGGGGACCGAACCCAGGGCCTTGCGCTTGCTAGGCAAGTGCTCTACCGCTGAGCTAAATCCCCAACCCCTGCTCAGTTTTAACTTAGGATTGAATTTACTTATTTTTTTCAGCAGTCGTCCACTGTAGTCATTACACTGTGCAGACAAGGAAGCTGAGACTCAGAGGCTCTGACATTTTCTGACACTAGCAGACAGCAAGGAAGAGGCTCAGCAGCCCTTCCCAGAGCTGGCCAGTCTACCCCACTGTCCTGATGCCTCTTCTTAGGCAAAGCAGAGAGCTCACGCTGGAGGTCTCCAGACCAAACTGCTCCAAAGCATCCACTCAGAAGACTGGCTCAGTCTCCCCTTGTCCATGACAGAAGCTGGGCTAATTCCATAAGAAATGATTTAATTACGCCACAGCCACAGGGACTTATAGAGACCCTGTGACAGACAGATGGGACTTACTGTCACTTGCAGAGGTGAACCTGAAGTTAGAAGTACCAGTCAGCTCAATAGCACTCTGCTTCCTGTGTCCATTCTCCCTTCCCTGCCTTCCTATTGTTCACATCTATCCCCTTTTAAAATCGATTTTGTAGACGATCACGCAGAAATGAAAATATTATGAAGAGATACTTGTGTCTATTACAATGACTACCCAAAGAGATGAGAATTTCCAGTGGAATCTCATGATGCTGGGAGATGAAAAGGATGACTCTGTGTGTGTGTGTGTGTGTGTGTGTGTGTGTGTGTGTGTGTGTGTGTGTGTCTGTGTGTGTGTCTGTGTGTGTCTGTGTGTGTGTGTGTGTGTGTCTGTGTGTGTGTGTCTGTGTGTGTGTGTGTCTGTGTGTGTGTGTGTGTGTGTCTGTGTGTGTGTGTGTGTGTGTCTGTGTCTGTGTGTGTGTGTTGGTGGTGGTGCATTTGTCACCTGAAAAGAGATTTTACACAGACCTAACAACCACCTCACATGATGAAACTAAGCCCAGATATAATGATAATTAAAACTAGTCCCCATAAACTTATGTATTTGAATGTTTGGTCTCTAGTTAGTAGAACTATTTGGGAAGGATTAAGAGGTGTGGCCTTGCTGGAGGAGGTGTGTTTCTGGGTGCAGGCTTTGAAGTTTTAAAAGCCCATGCTATTCCTAGTTGGCACTCTCTCTCGCTCCCCCTCCCGATTTGCTCTAGCACCATGTTGCCAAGCTTTCCTGCCATGATGGTCATGACTCTGGAAACAGAAGACCCAAAGTAAATGCATTTTTAAAATAAATTGTTTTGGTCATGGTGTCTCTTCACAACAAATAGAAAATAACTAAGAAAATAACTGTGGTCAATGGTGGGCAAGACCACACCCTGACCAGGATTTCTTAAATGTGCATATTGATCTAATTTCAGGGCCACAGAAGACAGGGAGTTTGCTAGATCTTTTTTGCTCCTCTTCCCAATGTAACAACATAGATTAGATCTCCGTTTCTGTTTTTCACATCTATCTATCTATCTATCTATCTATCTATCTATCTATCTATCTACCTATCTATCTATCATCTATCTGGTGTTTCATTTTGTTTTTGAGACTGTGGTGGTTTGAAGGAAAATGATCCACATAGGAACATAGGGAATGGCACTATGCCCTGTTGAAGTAGGTGTGGCCTTGTTGGAGGAGATCTGTCACTATGGGTGGGTTTTGAGATTTCAGACATTCAAGCCAGGCATAGTTGGCTCACTCTCTCTTCCTGTGCCTGTTGATTCAGATGTAGAACTCTTGGTTCCTTCTCCAGCATGTGTACTACCATGTTTCCTGGCACTAATTAGATGCTATCCTTTATAAGAGTTGCCTTGGTCATGGTATCTCTTCATACCACTAGAAACCTAAACTAAGAGACAGAGTCTTACTGCATAGCCTGGGCTGCATTGGAGCTCACTATGTAGACCAGGCTGGCCCTGAATTCACAGAGCTTTGCCTGACTCTGCATCCTGAGTGCTGGAATTAAAGGTGTGTGGCGCCACACCTGGCTTGCTCTCTGTTAGATCCTACTGTTTAATCTGCCTGATCTGGAGAGACCAACCCCCACAGTTTCTACTCAAGGAATATAACATAGTCCTTGGCTTAAAGGTTCAACTTCCTCTCCCCAGGTAAGAACTTGCTCAGCACCTGGAGCACCTCTCTATGCAAATGAGGTGTTCCCAGTACCTTAACCTCCAGATAATGACTCTTGTTCACCCCAAAAATCCCTTCCCACTCTCCAAGGTTCATATTTGTTTAGCACAAATAGTGTATGTGCATAAACTGTTTGCTTCACTGAATATCATATAAGAACTGTTTCATCGAATATTGTCTATAAAAACTGTATCACTGAAATCCTCAGAGGAGGCTTTCTCCAGTGCTCTCTGCCAGACCAAGATCCTGTTGAACCATCTATTTCAGAACATGCTTTATACTTTCCTGTCAGGTGTGCATTAGAGCTTGAACACTCAGAAGGAAAAAGCAGAAGGTGGGCCCAGACCTGCTCCATCCTTCCATGTCTGGTGTGCAGTGGCACCTAAACACCCTGCAAGAGGAAGCAGAATGAGGAACTATAGCTTTCTTTAATTTGGCTTTTCTGACTGGAATATTGAGGTTGGGTGATGACAGGTTGTGACCTGTAAGTTTGATAACAGTTTTTTTTCTTTTCTTTTCTTTTCTTTTTTATTTTCTGACACAGGCTGTAACCAGACTTTGGCTACTTTAAAGGTTCCCTTTCCTACTACCCTTCCCCACAAGAACCCCTTCCAACCCCTCAATACTATTAGGAGAGAAAGAAGGTGTGGTGGTTTGAATAGGTTTAGCCCCCATAAACTCATATGATTGAATGGTTTGTTCACAGAGAATAGCACTATTAGGAGGTGTGGCCTTTTCTGATGAAGTACTTCACTGTGTGGGTAGGCTTTGAGATCTTCCATGCTTAAACTCTGCCCAGTGTGGAATCAGCCTCCTCATGGCTGCATGTGGAAGACAGCACCTTTCTGCTGCCTGCAAATCAAGATTTAGAATTCTTGGCTTCTCTAGCATCATGTTTGCCTGCATGCTGCCATATTTCCAACCAAGATGATAAGAAACTAAAACAAATTAAAAGCCATCACCAATGAAATGTTTTCCTTTATAAGAGTTGCTTTTGTCATGGTATCTCTTCACAGCAATGGGAATACTAAGAAGTTGGTACCAGGAGTGGGGTATTGCTGTGATAGGCATTACCATGCTTTTTGGAGGATGTTGGAAAGCAGTGGAATGCTTTTAAGTGAGGCTTAATGGGTCATAATAATAAAAGCATGGGAGACAGTGGTGTTGAGGGGGCTTTGAACTGTGGGGGCCTGTTTCAAGAGGTTTTAAATGAGAAGAATTTTAGTATGAGGCCTAGAGACTGCTCTTGTGAGGTTTTGGTGAAGAATGTAGCTGATTTTGCCCTTGTCTGAAGAATCTGCCTGAGGATAAAGCGAAGAGATTTAGGGTAACTGCGTGGACAAAAGAAGTCTCAGAATAGTTTAGCATAGACTCTGTCATGTGATTCACTCTCAAGAGCCATACATTAGACATAGCAAACTTCAAAAGAAAAAATACAAAATCTATAACTCAAAGGGGCACCAGGGAGTGGAATGTACCTAAATTCTGTGTTCAAGAATATTAGATGGAATTAAGGGAGTGTGATCTAGGGCACGATTCTACCCAAATAAGATTATTGTTCACATATTTGTAGTTGAACAAGGGATCATCATATCATGTTAGGTATTATTATGACCAGGTTATTGTTTTCATTTGGACATAAGGAGACATAATGGTGTGTCAAATTGAGAAGAAATAGACTGTTATTGTCAACTTGACTACATCTGAAATGAACTACAGTCCAGCAATGGAGGGCACACCTGTGATACAGACCTTTAGGCTGGAATACACAGGCTTTTGATCCGGATCTTGATGTAAGATGATACATGCTTTTCATCCATAGCTTGAGATATAGTAGTCATGCTTATAAAGATCTTATAAAAAGGAATTAAAGAAAAGCTTAGGTCCAGGCATGGTGGTGTATGGCTTTAATGCCAGCACTCAGGAGAGAGAGAGGCATGTAGATCTCTGAGTTCAAGGTCAGTTTACAGAGTAAATTACAAGACGGCCAAGTTTAGACAGTGAAGAAAATCATGAAACCAGAAAACTGTTGAAGGTGTAACAGAACAAGGGGTCTGTGTTCCACACTTTGCAATCAGCAGAACTTCATAGCTTTTGCCATGTGGCTATGGATTTACAGTAAAGAATAGAAGGAGTTACAGGGACAATTGATGCTAGTTAGCTGGAACTAAGAAACTAACAGTGATTAAGAAGAAACCAGTTCTCTTTTACTGAGATCTGCCAACATGGGCCATGTTCACACCAAGATTGTGAAGAAGGTGGTCTGGGTCATCATCGAGAAGTACTACACATGCCTGGGTTATAACTTACAGAACAACAAGCACGTATGTAAGGAGATTGCCATTATCTGCAGCAAGAAACTTTGGAACAAGATAGCTGACTATGTCACACATCTGATGAAGCAGATTCAGAGAAGTCCTGTGAGAGGCATCTCTATCAAGTTACAGGAAGAAGAGAGAGAGAGGAGAGATAATTATGTTCCTCAGCCCTGACACCAAAGAAATGCTGAAACTGGACTTTGGTAGTCTTTCAAACTTCGGGTCACTCAGCCTCAGTTGGGATGAATTTCAAAATACTACATGGAGCTGTTTAATCTGTTACGTCATATTTTCAATAAACCTGAAAACAAACAAATAAACAAAAAAAGAAGAGACCATCATCACTGAGGTAAAATTTTCTGGCAAGTGTTTTCTTATGAAGGTTTAGCCTTGGCTTAGAAAGTGGCTCCTGGGGTTGGAGATTTAGCTCAGTGGTAGAGCGCTTGCCTAGGAAGCGCAAGGCCCTGGGTTCGATCCCCAGCTCCAAAAAAAAAAAAAAAGAACCAAAAAAAAAAAAAAAAAAAAAAAGAAAAGAAAGTGGCTCCTGAGAGGAGTATTTGAGAGTGGTGAAACCAATGACTTGAAATCAAATCATGGGTACAAGCTGACAGCCTTGGAGCCTAGACAAGATGGTTTCCTAGACAGCTCTGTAGATAGTTCTTGGCTCTATAATCTGCCTGAGATACAGGTCTCTCTTGCTAAAAAAAAAAAAAAAAAATCTAAAAGATCTCTGGATAGCTCATGAGTTTTTTTTTTTTTTTTCACTATAATCAGAAACGCTGCTAGAAAAAAATTCTTTAATTTTCTAGGAAAAAAAATCTAAAAAAACTGTATTCACTCTCTGAGCAGTTCTCTCTGGGTAGCTGCTAGGAAAAAAAATTCTAAAATGGTGTTAGCTCTCCAAGGTCAGAAATCCCATTAGAAAATCTCTAAAAGAGCTATGAAAAAAATTCTTTTTTTTTTTTTTTTTTGGTTCTTTTTTTCGGAGCTGGGGACCGAACCCAAGGCCTTGCGCTTCCTAGGTAAGCGCTCTACCACTGAGCTAAATCCCCAGCCCCGAAAAAATTCTTTTTTTTTTTTTTTTTTTTCCGGGGCTGGGGACCGAACCCAGGACCTTGCGCTTCCTAGGTAAGCGCTCTACCACTGAGCCAAATCCTCAACCCCCGCCCGAAAAAATTCTTAATGAGCTATGTTTGCTCTCAATTCATTTTCTGACCAAAATCAGAAATCCTGTTAGAAAAAAATTCTAAAAGAGCTGTGTTCATTCTCCAGAGATCTCCAGACAGCTCGGCTCTTGTTAGAAAAAGTTCTAAAAACAAACTGCTGTTGCTTTCTCCTAGCTCATCTTATGCAGACCAGTTCAGTCATTTATCCTCTCTTTAACATCCCACAAATCAGCATACCATGACCGTAGTAGCCCTTTGACTCTTAGGAACAGACAGCAAGCATATACACACACACACACACACACACACACACACACACACATGCAAAAGAATTCAGAGATCTGCCTGCCTTTGTTAAGCACAGACAATAAGCCGAGTGGGACCCTGACCTGAAAATTACCATTCCTACCTTCCTACCACTCCTGGGCCTGGACCTTGTCTTGCCTTTGTAAGCACAAACAAAAATCTTAGCTGGGGCTCTTGCCTTTCCATCAGCACTCTCTAAATCTCTTTATCTTCTTCCTTAGCTTCTTTCTGACACACTGACTTATAGTGTAGCTGCCTCTGTTCTTTTAGATCTGTGAAGCTCCTTGAACAATTCATATTGCATCCTTATACTTTGCATAGGTGAGAAATTATATACTTTTGAACTCATGTTTTCAGAGTTCTTTTCCACAGCCTTAATGTCTCAGCATTTATCATTTTGCTGAGTCACAGACACACCCTTGCCTCCTAGACTCATGCTGCTTCTAATTATCAAGGAGTCATTAACCTTGGCAGGGAGTATATTTTCTGAAGGAGGAACATGAAGTAAAAAACCATCAGAATTTCTGGAGGCCCACACCCTGCTGGGTCTGTTCTGGGGTGGGAACCGTGTTGCAATGTCCCTGCCATAGCCAAGCACAGCTCAACATTTTCTGAGAACACAAAGAAGTCATGTTCCAGAGATCAACTTTTTCTGGCAGCGAGACTTGCTAATGTGTAGAATTACCCAGGTGGTATTGATTTTGAAGACATGAAACGGCCACGAAGAGCAGCTAAGGCTTGGCACTGGGACAGGCCAGGAAACAGCACTGGTGAAAGCGCAGCCTCGGTTGGAGCTGATGGCTCAGGACTCAAGGGATCATGCAAAGAAGTTGAGGCTTGGCACCATGAAGATAGCATATGAGAGGCTTTTGGTGAAAGTGCAGTTCAGCTGCAGCTGAAGACTCCAGCATTAGAGATGCCAGTATCGTTGGATGACTACCATTAACAACAGTGGCAGTGGAGTGGAGTCAGCTAGAGCCTAGAGCTCTAGAGGGCAGAGCAGGAGAAGTGACTCAAGCCCTTTGTGGGAGTGCAGAATATCATGTGTGGATTCTAGACATTGAAAAAAGAAGCTGTGAAGTTGAAGTTTCCCTGGAGACCCCAAGATGTTAGAGATACCAGAGTCATGGGATACCTGCTGAGGAAAGTTGCTAGCTTGGAGTGGAACCAACAAATCTGAGGTTGGACACCAGACATGGAGATGCAGCGTTTGGAAGTTGTCCAGCTGTTTTGTTTTGTTTTGTTTTTGTATTGCTTTGGTTCCGTATTTCTTCACCATGATGTTTTGGAACACTAATGCATATCCCATTATGTTGGAAGTATGTGATCTGCTTTTCGATTTTGATTTTATAGGAAATCACAGTTAAGAGGCTGCATGAATCTAAGAAGAGACTTTGAACCTTGGACTTTTAAAAACTGTTGAGACTGTGATAGACGATGGAGACTTTTGAAGTTGGACTAAATGCATTTTGCATTATGTCATGACTACAAGCTTCTGGGCCAAGGTGGTTTGTGTGGTGGTTTGAATAGGTTTGTTCCCCCATAGACTCAAGTGTTTGAAGGCTTAGCCCACAGGAAATGGTACTGTTAGGAGGTGTTGTTGGAGGAGCCTTATTAGAGGAAGTGCTTCATTGTGAGGGCGGGCTTTGGGGCCTTCTATGCCCAACTCTACCCAGTGTGGAGTCATAGGCTCTTCCTGGCTGCCTACAGAAGAAAGTCCCCTCTCTGCTGCTGGGGATCAAGATGTATAATTGTCCTTCTCCAGCACCATGTCTGTCTGCCTACACACTGCCATGCTTTCCTCCATGGTGATAATGGACTGAATCTCTGAAACTGTAGGCCGGCCCCAATTCAGTGTTTTCCTTTTTAAGAGTTGCCTTGGTCACGGTATCTCTTCACAGAAATGTAAACCCCAACAAAAACAGAAAGCTGAAGTGGAAAGGGAGGTGGAGTCAATCTCATTAGACTACTTCCTGCTGATTAGAGGCGTTGAGTTTTTTGAGGCAATGTTGATCTTCATCATCAGGATATCTCCAATCAGCAAATAGCGATAGCAGCAGCAGCTGCACCCCTCCTGGAGCTCTTGCGTTTGTCTGCTCTCTCAAGTGTCCCCAGAATTCCAAAATGTCACATATGCACAAAAATTATCAAAACCATGGCCCTGCCAGATTCTGAGTCAAATCATGGTCAACTACTGTGGACAATCTAAAGCACTCTCATATCCCACTCCTGGCATTAGAACAGAAACATATTCCTATAACATATTTATGTTTTAAGAAACCCAAATTCTCACTACAATAGGCTATATGTCTGCCAGTCAGTCAGTCAGTCAGTCAGTCAGTCCATCTGTCTGTCTGTCTCTGTCTCTCTCCTTCCCTTTCCCTATTTATTTGTTTGGGGCCTGTCAATGATAATTCCTGGAAGAAGTTGTCTACAAAGATCGATTGATTAGAACTGCAGGGATGTGTGAGGAAAGGTTGGGATGTTGCAGCTCCAGAGGCAAGTTGCATAACCCTGCCTAGCTTTAGCCCCCTGAATAGCCATTCCTTGCTCACCTCTGTGTCAGAACTAATAGCCCATGACTAAAAGATAAAAGCATGATTACCTTGGTAAACTACTAGCTTTCGTCAACCCAAAAGCCATGATGTCATTAGATAGCACCTGAGGCCTATAGAAGAACTCCCCCAACTTCCTGTATCCATCTCTGATGCACCCACATATATTTTAAACTTCCATTGATTGATGACTTTCTTTGTTTTGCAAAACCTTAAAACTTCACAAAACTTCTACATCGGAACATGGAATTTGTGGTAACGTAAATCTGGTCTTTGTCCATTGCCACTCAAATTTGCCACTAGAATAAACTCTTTAAAGTTTGAAAGCTGTGTTTTTCTATTGATATTAGGTGCCCAATATGGGGTCTAAGAATGATCCACCTTTCACCAGAGGAGTCACCTGATGATCTCATAGATTCATTGAGTTGAGGCCATTTGGAGTTATTCCCTCAAATGGACTGTTATGAGTTCTCTCTGGGGTTTTCAGACCTCCCTTAATTTTGTTCATTTATTTATTCTGAGTTGATAATTAAGGGTCCCAACAGCCACACTGCCCAGGGAATCAGGTAGGCAAGCTTCATTGTCTTCTTCCTCCAAATCCAGTCCCCAGTTTCATGTCCAATTCTAGCAGACCAACTGCTATAGACCCCCATTCGTCTCAGCTCCCATCTCCAGTGATCTAAAGCTTTCCTAACCACCCTACCCATTTGTCTCAGCTGCAGACACCCCTGAGAACCTGGCAGCCATCAGCCAGGGTAATAGGTAGGCAATCTTTACTTGCCCCATTCTCCAAACCCAATACCCCACCCCCATCCCTATCTTTGGAGCAGACCATGTGATGGAGCCTTTCTTCCCAGGGATCTATTCAGAACTTGGGAGTACACTCTGCTTTCCTCCCTTTTGTGGAATCTCTCAGCACCCTTCCCTTCTAGCCCATCCCTATTCCTAAGTATCAGCTCCCAATACCTAGAAACACATTCTCCCTGGGAATCCCAGTGTCCACACTGAGCAGGATCTCAGAAAAATTTGCTACCAGGCAACACAGAGCTATCACACTCTCCTAAGAACCTGAGAAGGCAGCAGAAATCAAGGAATGGAACACCTACCAACAAAGATAAGACCAGATATCAATCAGCACCTAGAATTACAATCATCACAAACCCGGATGCCTAGATGCCATTATAAACCACAACCAATAAAAGCCAGGAAATTGTGTCTTCACTAGAGCCCAGCAACCCTACTATAGTAGACTCCAAGAAAGGTAATATAGCTGAGGCACAAGACAAGGACTTCAAAATATCTATTATGGATATGTTAGATGCCCTTGAGGAGGAAATAAATAAAACTCTTTAATAAAATCTATGGAGCACAAACAGTAGAATGAAATGGAAACAACTCAAGCTTTGTAAATTGAAATAGAATCAACAAAGAAAACCCAAACTCAAGCAAAACTGGAAATGATAAATTTAGGAACTCAAAGAGAAACCTCAGCCTCACCAACAGAATACAAAAGATGGAAGAAAGAATCTCAGGCACAGAAGAGAGGAAACAAGAAATGGACACCTTAGTCAAAGAAAATATTAAACAAACAAACAAAATCCAGGCACAAAACATCCATGAAATCTGCAACATTATGAAAAAAATTATGAGAGATAGAAATAGAGGAAGTTGCAAAACACATAGGTCAAAACCAGAAAATATTTTTAATTGAATATTTTTTAAATTTACATTTCAAATGTTATTCCCTTTCCTGGTTTCTATCCATAACCCCCCTATTCCACCCCTGCCCCTTCTTCTATGAGGATGTTCCCCCTCCCCAACCACCCACCCCTTCCTGCCTCCCCATCCTGACATTCACAAGGCAGGACCAAGGGCTTCTCCTACTGGTGTCCAAGAAGGCCATCCTCTGCTACATATGCAGCTGGAGCCATGGGTCAGTTCATGTGTACTCTTTGAATGGTGGTTTAGTCCCTGGGAGCTCTGGTTGGTTGGCATTGTTGTTCTTATGGGGTTGCAAACCCCTTCAGCTCCTTCAATCCTTTCTCTAACTCCTCCAATGGGGACCCCGTTCTCAGTTCAATGGTTTACTGCTAGCATTCACCTCTGTATTTGACATGCTCTGGCTGTGTCTCTCAGGAGACAACTATATATATCAGGTTCCTGTCAGTATACACTTCTTGGCATCACCAATATTGTTTATTTTTGGTGGAGATATATATATATATATATATATATATATATATATATATATATATATATATATATATATATATATATAGGCTGGATCCCCAGGTGGAGGAGACTCTGAATGGCCATTCCTTTAGTCTCTGTCCCAAACTTTGTCTCCATATCTCCTTCTCTGAAATTTTTGTTCCCCCTTTTAAGGACCAAAGCATCTGCATATTGGTCGTCCTTCTTGAGCTTCATGTGCTCTGTGGATTGTATCTTGGGTAATTCAAGTTTTGGGCTAATATCCACCTATCAGTGAGTGCTTACCATGTGTGTTTTTCTGTGATTGGGTTACCTCACTCAGGATGATATTTTCCAGTTCCATCCATTTGCCTATGAATTTCATGAAGACATTGTTTTTGACAGCTAAGTAGTATTCCATTGTGTAGATGTACTATATTTTCTGTATCCATTCCTCTGTTGAAGGACATCTGGGCTCTTACCAGTTTCTGGCTATTATAAATAAAGCTGCTATGAACATAGTGGAACATGTGTCTTTGTTGTATGTTGGAGCATCTTTTGGGTATATACCCAAGAGAGGTATAGCTGGGTCCTCAGGTAGTGCAATGTCCAATTTTCTGAGGAACCTCCAGATTGATTTCCAGAATGGTTGTACCAGTTTGCAAACCCACCAACAATGGAGGAGTATTCCTCTTTTTCCACATCCTCGCCAACATCTATTGTCATCTGAGTTTTTGATCTTAGCCATTCTGACTGGTGTGAGGTGGAATCTCAGGGTTGTTTTGATTTGCATTTCCCTGATGACTAAGGATGTTGATCATTTCTTTAGGTACTTCACAGGCATTCGATATTCCTCAGTTGAAAATTCTTTGTTTAGCTCTGTATCCAATTTTTAAATAGGGTTATTTGACTCTCTGGAGTCTAACTTCTTGAGTTCTTCATATATATTGGATATTAGCCCTCTATCAGATGTAGGATTGGTAAAGATCTTTTCCCAAGCTGTTGGTTGCTGTTTTGTCTTAATGACAGTATCCTTTGCCTTACAGAAGCTTTGCAATTTTATGAGATCCCATTTGTTGAATCTTGATCTTCAAGCATAAGCCATTGGTGTTCTGTTCAGGAAATTTTCTCCAGTGCCCATGTGTTCAAGGCTCTTCCCCATTTTTTCTTCTATTAGTTTGAATGTATCTGGTTTTATGTGGAGGTTCTTGAACCACTTGGAATTGAGCTTTGTATAGGGCAATAAGGATATAGATCGAACAAGCACCATTTGTGGAAAATGCTATCTTTTTTCCACTGGGTGGTTTTAGCTCCTTTGTCAAGATCAAGTGACCATAGGTGTGTGGGTTCATTTCTGGGTCTTTAATTCTATTCCACTGATCTACCTGCCTGTCTCTATACCAATACCATGCAGTTTTTATCACTATTGCTCTGTAATACTGCTTGAGTTCAGGGATAGTGATTCCCCCTGAAGTCCTTTTATTGTTGAGGATAGTTTTAGCTATCCTGGGTTTTTTGTTATTCCAGATGAATTTGCAAATTGTTCTATCTAACTCTTTGAAGAATTGGATTGGTATTTTGATGGGGAGTACATTGAATCTGTAGATCGCTTTTGGTAAAATGACCATTTTTACTATATTAATCCTGCCAATCCATGAGCATGGGAGATCTTTCCATCTTCTGAGGTCTTCTTCAATTTCTTTCTTCAGAGACTTGAAGTTCTTGTCATACAGATCTTTCACTTGCTTGGTTAGTCAGACCAAGGTATTTTATGTTATTTGTGACTATTGTGAAGGGTGTCATTTCTCTAATTTCTTTCTTAGGATTTGATTGAGCTAATTTTATACCCAACCACTTTGCTGAAGTTGTTTATCAGGCTTAGTAGTTCTCCGGTGGAACTTTTGGGATCACTTAAGAATACTATCATATCATCTGCAAATAGTTATATTTTGACTTCTTCCTTTCCAATTTGTATCTCTTTGACCTCCTTTTGTTGTCTGATTGCTCTGGCTAGAACTTCAAGAACTATATTGAATAAGTAGGGAGAGAGTGGGCAGCCTTGTCTAGTCCCTGATTTTAGTGGGATTGCTTCAAGTTTCTCTCCATTTAGTTTGATGTTAGCTACTGGTTTGCTGTATATTGCTTTTACTATGTTTAGGTATGGGCCTTGAATTCCTGATCTTTCCAGGACTTTTATCATGAAAGGGTGTTGAATTTTGTCGAATGCTTTCTCAGCCTCTAATGAGATGATTATGTGTTTGTTTACATAGTGGATTATGTTGATGGATTTCCGAATATTAAACCATCCCTGCATTCCTGGGATGAAGCCTACTTGATCATGATAGATGATTGTTTTGATATGTTCTTGGATTCGGTTTGTGAGGATTTTTTTTTTTTTTTTTTGGTTCTTTTTTTCGGAGCTGGGGACCGAACCCAGGGCCTTGCGCTTCCTAGGTAAGCGCTCTACCACTGAGCTAAATCCCCAGCCCCGGTTTTTGAGGATTTTATTGAATATTTTTGTGTCGATATTCATAAGGGAAATTGGTCTAAAGTTCTCTTTCTTTGTTGGGTCTTTGTGTGGTTTAAGTATAAGAGTAATTGTAGCTTCATAGAAGGACTCGGATAGTGTTCCTTCTTTTTCTATTTTATGGAATAGTTTGGACAGTATTCGTATTAGGTCTTCTATGAAGGTCTTATAGACATCTCCACTAAGCCTGAGCTACATGTTTCTACCCTCTCAAACCGCCATCCCACAAACATGGATCAGGTAATGCAGTTTGTCGAGCCAAGTCAGTAGTTTGTAAAAGACTCGATTCGGCTGGTTAAAAGATGCACCAAGTCTGATAGAAAAGAATTCCAGAAGATTTCCATGGCCACAGCGATTGGATTCGCTATCATGGGGTTCATCAGCTTCTTTGTGAAACTGACCCACAATCCTATTAATAACATTATTGTGGGTGGCTGAGTCCTTCCTTACTGTGGGACTGGTGAACCAATGAGGGGGTGACAAGCTCATGAGTAAAAAGTTACCTGGAAAAAAAATCTCCACTAAAACCATCTGGTCCTGGACTGTTTTTGGTTGGGAGAATTTTAATAACTGCTTCTATTTCTTTAGGAGTTATAGAACTGTTTAGATGGTTTATCTGATCCTGATTTAACTTTGGTAATTGGTATCTGTCTAGAAAATTGTCCATTTCATTCAGATTTTACAGTTTTGTGAATATAGGCTTTTGTAGTAGGCTCTGATGATTTTTTTGGATTTCCTCAGATTTTGTTATTATGTGTTCCTTTTCATTTCTGATTTTATTAATTTGGATACACTATCTGTGCCCTCTGGTTAGTCTGACTAAGGGTTTATTTATCTTGTTGATTTTCTCAAAGAACCAGCTTTTTGTTTCTACTTGGTTGATTTCAACCCCGAGTTTGATTATTTCCTGCCATGTACTCCTCCTGGGTGTATTTTCTCTTTTTTGTTCTTGAACTTTTAGGTGTGCTGTCAAGCTGCTAGTGTATGCTCTCTTCTGTTTCTTTTTGGAGGCACTCAGAGCTATGAGTTTTCCTCTTAGCACAGCTTTCATTGTGTCCATAAGTTTGGGTATGTTGTGCCTTCATTTTCATTAAATTTTAAAGTCTTTAATTTCTTTTTTTACTTCTTCCTTGACCAAGTTATCATTGAGTAAAGCATTGTTCAGCTTCCATGTGTATGTGGGCTTTCTGTTGTTTTTGTTGTTATTGAAGACCAGCCTTATTCTGTGGTGGTATGATAGGATGAATGGGATTATTTTAACCTTCTTATATCTGTTGAGGCCTAGTTTGTGACCAACTATATGGTCAATTTGGAGAAGGTACCATGAGGAGCTGAGAAGAAGGTATATTCTTTTGTTTTAGGATGAAATGTTCTATAAATTTCTGTTAAATCCATTTGCTTCATAACTTCTGTTAGTTTCCATATGTCTCTGTTTAGTTTCTGTTTTCATGATCTGTCCATTGATGAGAGTAGGGTGTTAAAGTCTCCCACTAATCATTGTGTGAGGTGCAATGTATGCTTTGAGGTTTAGTAAGGTTTCTTTTATTAATGTAGCTGCCCTTGCATTTGGAGCATAGATATTCAGGATTGAGAGTTCATCTTGGTGGATTTTTCTGTTGATGAATATGAAGTTTCCTTCCTTATTTTTTTGGTGACTTTTGGTTGAAAATAGATTTTATTCAATATTAGAATGGCTATTCCAGCTTGCCTCTTCTGACCATTTGCTTGGAAAGATGTTTTCTAGCCTTTTACTCTGAGGTAGTGTCTGTCTTTGTCTCTGAGGTGTGTTTCCTGTAGGCAGCAAAATTCTGGGTCCTCATTGCGTATCCAGTTTGTTAATCTGTGTCTTTTTATTGGGGGAGTTGAGTCCATTGATGTTGAGAGATATTAAGGAATAGTGATTGTTGCTTCCTGTTATTTTCATATTTGGATGTGAGATTATGTTTGTGTGCTTGTCTTCTCTTTGTTTTGTTGCAAAATGATTAGTTTCTTGCTTTTTCTAGGGTGTAGCTTGCCTCCTTGTGTTGGGCTTTACCATTTATTATCCTTTGTAGGGCTGGATTTATAGAAAGATATTGTGTAAATTTGGTTTTGTCATGGAATATCTTGGTTTCTTCATCTATGTTAATTGAGAGTTTTGCAGGATACAGTAACCTGGGCTGGCATTTGTGTTCTCTTAAGGTCTGTATGACATCTGTCCAGGATCTTCTGGCTTTCATAGTCTCTGGTGAGAAGTCTGGTATAATTCTGATAGGTCTGCCTTTATATGTCACTTGACCTTTTTTCCCTTACTGCTTTTAATATTTTTTCTTTGTTTTGTGCATTTGGTGTTTTGAGTAGTATGGGACAGGAGGAGTTTCTTTTCTGGTCCAATCTATTTGGAGTTCTGTAGGCTTCTTGTATGTTTATGGGCATCTCTTACTTTAGGTTAGGGAAGTTTTCTTCTATGATTTTGTTGAATATATTTACTGATCCTTTAAGTTGGGAGTCTTCACTCTCTTCTATACCTATTATCCTTAGGTTTGATCTTCTCATTGTGTCCTGGATTTCCTTGATGTTTTGGGCCAGTAGCTTTTTCTGTTTTACATTATCTTTGACAGTTGTGTCGGTGATTTCTATGGAATCTTCTGTCCCTGAGATTCTCTCTTCTATCTCTTTTATTCTGTTGGTGATGCTTGTATCTCTGGCTCCTTTGTCTTCCTTTGGTTTTCTATATTTAGGGTTGTCTCCCTTTGTGCTTTCTTTTTTTTTATAATTTTTTTAAAGATTTTATTTATTGTATATGAGTACACTGTAACTGCCTTCAGACACACCAGAAGAGGGCATCGGATCTCATTACAGATGGTTGCGAGCCACCATGTGGTTGCTGGGATTTGAACTCAGGACCTCAAGAAGAGCAGTCGGTGCTCTTAACCACTGAGCCATCTCTCCAGCCCCACTTTGTGCTTTCTTTATTGCTTCTATTTCCATTTTTAATTCCTTCACCTGTTTGATTGTGTTTTCCTGGAATTCTTTCAGGGATTTTTTTTTCCTTTTCTTTTTTTTTTCAGAGCTGGGGACTGAACCCAGGGCCTTGCGCTTGCTAGGCAAGTGGTCTACCACTGAGCTAAATCCCCAACCCTCTTTCAGGGACTTTTATGATTCCTCTCTATTGGCTTCTACTTCTTTATTTGTTTTCCTGCATTTCTCTAAGGCAGTTCTTTATGTCTTTCTTGAAGTCCTCCATCATCATGGTCAAATGTGATTTAAAATCTGGGTCTTGCTTTTCTGGTGTGTTTGGATATTCAGTGTTTGCTTTGGTGGGAGAATTGGGCTCCAATGATGCCATGCAGTCTTGGTTTCTGTTGCTTGGGTTCCTGTGCTTGCCTCTTGCCATCAGGTTGTCTCTGGTGTTACCTTGTTCTGCTATTTCTCACAGTGGCTAGACTTTCCTATAGGCCTGTGTGTCAGGAGTGCTGTACACCTGTTTTCCTGTTCTCTTTCAGCCAGTTATGGGAACAGAGTGTTCTGCTTTCAGGTGTGTAGTCCTTCCTGTCTACTGGTCTTCAGCTGTTCCTGTGGGTGTGTGTCCTGAGTCCACCAGACAGGTTGCTTGGAGCAGAAAAGTTGGTCTTACCTCTGGTCTCGGACCTGAAGTCGCTCCTCAGTGCTAGGTTTCAGCTCTCCGTGAGGGCAGCAACCAGAAGGGCCTGCCCAGCCTTTTCTTGGGTCCCTGTGCACAGGGGGCCCAGATGGCGATAGGCGTTTTCCTCTAGAGTCAGAAATGTGGGCAGAGAGTAGTCTCCTCTGGCTTCCCAGGCATGTCTGCCCCTCTGAAGTTCTAGCTCTCCCTCCCATGGGATTTGGGTGCAGGGAGCTGTTTGACCGGGTCCCTTCAGATCCAGGAGCAGTCTTGACCGCAGAGCACCTGCAGCTTGAGTGCCTCCATCTTCTTGTTCCCAGAGGTCTTATACAGTTTTCTCTTGGGCCAGGGATGTAGGCAAGGGTGGGCAGTACTGGAGGTCGCTCCTGCCGTGCAGTCTCAGGAGTGCCCACCTGTCTGGGTGATGAGCTCTCTCTCCCATGAGGTTTGGGAGCAGGGAGCTGTGGGCTGGGATCAGGGAGGTTCAGGCTCCAGCTAGCTTCTCTCACTTTTTTTTTTTCTCTTTTTTGGAGCTGGGGACCGAACCCAGGGCCTTGCACTCGCTAGGCAAGCACTCTACCACTGAGCTAAATCCCCAACCCACTTCTCTCACTCTTTATGCTTCTTAAATATGTTTATAATTGGAACTCAAATTTTTAATGATCTTTATCATTCCAACTGCTACCTTTCTAAGTGGTACAATAGTCCTAATCTTGGTGTAGTAAATTTATTAATGAAGATACTAGTTCCCTTATTGATCATATTTTTTGTTATGATGGTTGGTTTATCCTAAAATCCTATCTCATTCAAAAGTAGTTTCCATGTTTAAAAGATCCAAGTGTTTTCACTGTCTTTTAAATATGTCTTCTTCCTATATATCCCCATCACTCAGTACAATCTCGTGAAAACAAACAAAAGATGAACCTTTTGAGCCTTTTATCCTAACTGGAGATACCCAAAGGCTTGGAAAGGAGTTGACTCTTCTTATCTGAATTATAAGAGGCATGACTCTGTAATAACAATATTCATGTTTTATACCTAAGTTCAGATGTTTCTTTATTAAACTAGTGTTTGATGGGGCTGGGGACGTGGTTTGGCAGTTAGGAACTGGCTCTTCCGGTGGACTGGGTTTCAGTTCCTAGCAGCCATGTGGCACCTCACAACCATGTGTAACTCCAGCTCCAAGGCATCTGACACCCTCACATAGACACACATGCAGGCAAAACACCAATGCTATAAAATAAAAGTAACTAAATAATTAAAAAAAATCTTTCTAAGATATCCCATAGTATAAATAGATGGATTGTTTTTAAAAATTATGCAACATTTGTATAATGCTTATAAAAAAAATGGGAGACTACACCACAGGGACGTTTCCCAGAGTCCTACTTCCCTTTACATACACGTATTTAGCTAAATACATCTAAATACAAGTACAATAGCTCACAGAGTGCAAATAACTGGAAATACAGGATAGAACAGATAATCTGGTTTTTAAAAAATATGTATTTTCAGTTATTTTAAATGCTGTTTCCTGCATCTGTTAGCCCCCCTCCACTGAGATAATTTTAGGTGCATTATACGTCAGTGTAAATGTGACCGATATGGGTGTTAAGGAAAACAAGTCAGGTCTGCAGCAGGATGGTAATAGTCTTGGAAGGATCCATGAGTTTCTTTCTTTCTCTTCTCTATTTTTAATTCCTTTCTCTCTCTCTCTCTCTCTCTCTCTCTCTCTCTCTCTCTCTCTCTCTCTCTCTCTCTGAGAGTCCATATGTATCCCTGGCACTCCTATGTAGACCAGGCTGGCCTTGAACTTGAAGAGCTGTGCTTGCTTCTGCCTGTGTGCTGGCATTAAAGGTGCACATCCCCATGCCTGTATTAGGAGCTGCTGCCCTGCTTGCTACTCAGCCCTGTCTGTATCTGATCCCAGGAATGAGCATCCTCGTTCTGGGGAAACATGTAATGTGTAATGAATAATATGTGGATCCCCACAAGCACAAAACAAGTTACTTGGTCAGCAGGGGAACTGTCAGTGAGAACTCCTAGAAAGAAGCTGGCTACAGAGACTTACTGATTGATTAGAACTGCAGGGATGTGGAGGGGTTAGAATGTTGTAGCTCCAGAGACAAATTGCCTAATCCTGTCTAGCTTTATCCTCTGAATTCCTGGCCCATCTATGTGTCAGAACTAATATCCCGTGACTAAAAGATAAAAACATTATTAACTTAGCAAACCATTAGTTCCCACAAACCCTTAAACTAAAAATGTCCTTAAGGGCATCTGAAGCCTGTACGAAGGCTTCACCCATCCTCCTGTAGTGGCTTTTCCGATGTGCCCACCAATGTAGATTTATGACTGAATGAGCTCACCCCTTCCTACTTCTTTCTGATCTCTGACTGGCTAGTTCAACTCAGCTGCTCCATCTCAGAATCCTCTCCAAGCTGACTGATTCTAACTGGCTCTTCTCAGTCTCTACTGAATTGCTCTGCTTGTTCTTATACTAACCTTGGCAACATGTTCTAATCTTCTCACTCATTCTCATTCTCTGGTTTGTTCTGTCTTCAACTAAGTCTAGCTTATTCTCTCTGCAACCTGTCTCTGTACAACTGGCCTGGGAAAACTACCTACTTTTTATTTCGCTTTACACTGCTCTTTTAAGTAGCTACCCCTTCCTCTTTCTTTTTGTGAGAGTTGGTGTCTTAGTTAGGGTTTTACTGCTATTAACAGATACCATAACCAATGCAAGTCTTATAAGGACATTTAACTGGGGCTGGCTTATTGGTTCAGAGGTTCAGTCCAGTATCATCAAGGTTGTGGCATGGCAGCATCCAGGCAGGCGTTGTGCAGGAGGAGCTGAGAGTTCTACATCTTTATCTGAAGGCTGCTAGGAGAAGACTGGCTTCCAGGCAGCTAGGATGAGAGTCTTAAAGCCCAATCCCACAATGATAAACCTACTTCAAAAGGTCATACCTGGGTTGGGGATTTAGCTCAGTGGTAGAGCGCTTGCCTAGGAAGCGCAAGGCCCTGGGTTCGGTCCCCAGCTCCGGGAAAAAAAAAAAAAAAAAAAAACCAAAAAAAAAAAAAAAAAAGGTCATACCTTCTAATAGTACCACTCCCTGGGCAGAGCATATACAAACCCTGACAGTTGGGCATATCCTATTCTGTCGAATCTTTCTGATTTGTCACTTTGTCAGCCCCTCAATTGGATATCACATTCAATGGGGCTTCCATCACATAGGGGGGCTTTCCTTCTACCAACTAACTTTACCTTCATTGTTTGGGATTAAAGCTGTGTACTAAGAATGTGTCTGTGTTCCAGCCAGAGGGATTAAAGGTGTGTGCTAACAATGATCCACAAGACAACTAGAAACAGATTTTTTTTTTTCAGTAAATAACACATCTGTTCACAATGTGATCAAATATTCTGCAACAGGACCCTCGTTCCTCAGTGTGGGTTCCTGGGCAAGAACTCAGGCTTTCTGGTTTGGCAGCAAGAGCCTTTTCCTGCTGAGTCATTTCACCAGCTGGAACCAGGGACTTTTGAAGCTATCCTCAAATGTGTGTATATATCTGGGGGGCAGCTTTGAAATTCTGACCACTTTGCCTCAATATCCTAAATGCTAATATTATAGGTGTATGCTACTAATCCAGATTATTTATAACTGCTGTAACCATGTCTTTAAGCATGTCAGCCTGACTGTTATCTAGCCAAGAAAAAGATTTTTAGGAGTAGTATCCTTCTATTAGATAACAGTTCTTTATTACAAAGCATTTTCATATCAAAATCATCCTTTTGATCTAGTAGAGACTTTTTTGTACTGGAGATTAACCAAGGATTATGTACTTGCAAGGCAAGCTTGACCACTGAATTATAGCAGCACCATTACCTCAGTTTTGAGGTTAAACTGAGACCATGCCTTACTTTTCTTGTCAGAGTAACCAAAGCTCCACACTAAGAGGCAACTTAAAAGAGAAAGCTTTGTTTGGGCTGAGTGTTGTAAGGGGATGGTCTGGCAAGGCAGGTGGAGGCCATGGTGGGAGGAGCTTGGGGCTTGGCTTGCTTACACCTTACAGGTCAGGAAGCAGGTAGCTTGATGAGTTTCTGGGTGGGGCTACAACCCATACAGCCTACTCGCCTGTGACTCATTTCCTCCCATGAGCCTCATCTCCTGAATGTTTGACAGTCTCCCAAAATAGCGCTATTAGCTTAGGATTCAGTGTTCAATCAGCTGTAGTGGACATCTCAAACTGAGACTACACACTTAATCCTGTCCTAATTGTCCAAGGCCATCTGGGTAGCAAAGAGTCAGGAGTCATCCTAAGTGTGGGCCCTTCCACTACAGTTTACATGTCTGAAAATTACTTCTGCTAGGATATTCTCCCGTTCCCTTTTTAGATACCTGAAGAAACCAGGGTAATGGAGACTAACCTCAGACCACGTCTTCCGACCTTGTGCACATGCTTGTAAGCTCTCCTCATCTCAGCATCAATGACAAGAGCTTGGGCAAAGGTTCTGCATGGTCATCTGTTGCTTCCAGTAATGTTTACCACATGAGGGTTTGAAACAGGGCTGAGAGGGGCCAGAAACCCCCTGACAAATCCAGGCTACTGGCTCTATAATTATTTATTTGTGGAGTAGGCTGGAGAGATGGCTCAGTGGTTAAGAGCATTCACTGTTCTTGCAGAGGACCTGGGTTCAGTTCCCAGTACCCACATGTCAGCTCATAACCAGCTGTAGCTCCAGTTCCAGGGGATCCAACAATTTTTCTGGCCTCCATGGGCACTGCAAGACATGGTGCGCATATGTACCTGCAGGCAAAGCACTCACATACGCAAAATAAAAAACTTTTAAAAAGAAGAATTTAGGTCTGAGATTTGGGGTCATTGTTATACTTGAAATATAACTTATCTACTTATTAGTTTCTTTTAACTTCTTTTAGATTTATTTATTTTACGTATATGACTGTTTTGCCTGCATGTATGTATGTGTAGTATAGGGTGTCTAGTGGCCTCAGAGGTCAGAAGAGGGCATCAGACCCTGTAACTGGAGGGGGTTTGGGCTGTCATCGTGAATGCTGGTGCTGGAGCCCAGATGCTGTGAAAAGTCAGTGAGCATTCTTGACCTTCGAGCCATCTCTCTAGTCCTGTAATAAAAGCTTCTCCCTGGAGACAGCGTCTCACTCTATGGCTCTGGCTGGCCTGGAATTTGCTATGTAAATCATGCTGGTCTCGAACTCACAGAGAGTTTGGCTCCCCTGTCTTATGGGTGTTGAGATTAAATGCATGCATGGCAAACATTTAAAAAATAAAAACAAAAACTACTTCCAGCTAACCTATTACAATCAAGAAGCAGAGCTTATAGCAGGTAAAGATCCCAAATGAAGACCCAGCCTCTATTCAGCAGCAGTGAATGACAGAACAGCGAATATTTCAAATGGGAATTTTTTTATCACAGCTTCTTGCATTCATTTCCTTTCTTGCATGTGGTAGATTGAACAAGTGTCATCCCCAAAGGCTCATTTGAATGCTTGGTCCCCAGTTAGTGTAGCTGTTTGGGAAGGATTAGGAAGCATGGCCTTGTTGGAGGAAATATGTTCCTAGTGGTGGGACTTGAACATTCAAAGCCCATGCCAAGAGCAGTGCCTCTCTTGTTGTCTTTGGCCTATGTATCAGGATGTAAAGCTTTGAACTACTGATCCAACACCATACCTGTCTGCTTCCTACTATGATGATCACGTACTATCGTATGGGGAATTTTCCCCTAATTAGTTGATTTGATAATAAAGACAACAAGAAGCCAATCGTTGGCTGAAAAGGAGGGGGCGAGCCGTCTGTGTCCGAGAGAGAAAGAGGAAGGAAGGAGGAAGAAATGCCCTTTTTAAGGAGCAAGAGGAAGCAAGGTGTAGACTGGGAACTATTAGACCACCGGAAGATTTCCAACATAGAATAGTTGATGAGTTTAGGATGATAGAGTCTGCACCCAGCAGTTGTGTCATCTGTTGATTTTAAACTCAGACTGTCTAGTGTTTTCTATTTACAGCAACTCAGGTAGGTTGGAGGGAAAGAATATAGCTGGACAGAATTTGGTCGAGCTTTGGAATGCGACGACTGGGTAAAGGACCAACCTCCAGGGAAGAGGTAACCACAAAGAACAGGCTGGCTGCAGGGACCGAGAGAGTGATCTCAGAATTCTGGCCAGGCTAGCCAGGATGGAGAGCCAGCTTAGGTGTGGGTTTTGACCAGAATGGCTTGGCAGCAGCTGGCTGTGAAAACCAGGGCAAGATGGCTACTTGGGGCTCCCCATGGGGGTGGGTGAGAGTGCTAGCATTATGTGCTACAGACTGTCCTTCTAAAAATGTAAGCAAACCCCCAAAGAAGTGCTTTCTTTTATGAATTGTCTTGGTCATTGTGTCTGTGGTGGCTTGAATATGTTTGACTTATGGGAAGTGGCACTATTAGGTGTGGCCTTGTTAGAGAAAGTGTGTCACTGTGTATGCAGTCTTTGAGGTTGCCTAGTGCTCAGGCTTCATCTAGTGCAAAAGAGAGCATCCTCCTGTCTGCCTGAAGAAAATCATCTCCTCCAGCCTGCCTTTGGATCAAGATGTAGAATTCTTGGCTCCTCCAGCATCTAGTCTGCCTGTGTGCTGTCATACTTCCCACCATGATAACAATGGACTAAACCTCTAAACTGTAAACCAGCCCCATTTAAATGTCTTCATTTATAAGAGTTGCCTTGGTCATGGTGTCTCTTCACAGCAATAAAAACCAAAGACAAAAGTTGGTATCAGGAGTGGGGTATTGCTACGATAGGCCTGACTGTGTTTTTGTTTGGAGGAATGTAGATTTTGAGACTTTTGATTATGAAAGCAGTGGAATGCTCTAAGTGGGGCTTAATGAACTATACTAGTAGAAACACAGAAGACAGTAGTGCTCTGGGTGATTTGAACTGTGTGGGCCTGGCTCAAGAGATTTCAGAAGAGAATTTTAGAATGTGACCCAGAGACTGTTTTTGTGAAATTTTCATGAGGAATGTAGCTGTTTTTTGCCCTTGTTTGAAGTCTGCCTGAGGCTAAAATATAGAGATTTAGATTAATTGCATTGGCAAAGGAAATCTCAAAATAGCTCAGTACAACCCCTATTCCAAGTTTCACTTTTAAAAAAGAGTACACTGTAACTGTCTTCACACACACCAGAAAAGGGCATCAGATCTCATTACAGATGGTTGTGAGTCACCATGTGGTTGCTGGGATTGAACGCAGGACCTCTGGAAGAGCAGTCAGTGCTCTTAACCACTGAGCCCTCTCTCTAGCCCCTGTGATTCACACAAAGAGTGCTTTGATCAAGTATAGACAACTGAGAAAAGAAAAAATGCAAAATGTATGGTTGAAAAATTAAAGGGTCACCAGGAAGTAGAATGGAGCTAAATTATGTGTTTAAGGATTTTAAATGGAGTTAAGTGAGTAGTGACCTCAGGGCAAGATCCCACCCAGCTAAGCTTATTGTATATGTTTCCAGTTGGACAGGGGCATTTATATTATGTTCAGCATAATTATGACCTGGTTATTTTTTTCATTTGAACATAAGGTGATAGAGTTGTGTGTCAAATTGGCAAGGGAGGGATTGTGATGGCTGTTTTTGGTTGGCAACTTGACTATATCTGGAATGAATATAATCCAGAAATGGAGGGCACACCTATAATCCAGATTTTAAGGCTGGGATGACCAGGCTTTTGATCTGAATCTTAAGGCATAGTGGCCATGCCTATAAAGATCTTGTGAGGAGGAATTAAGGAAATGCTTGGGTCTAAGCATGATGGTATATGCCTTTAACCCCAGTACTCAAGAGACAGAGGCATGCAGATCTCTGAGTTCAAGATTAGTCTACAGAGCAAGTTCCAGGACAGACAAGCTTAGGCAGTGAAGAAAATAATCAGAATCAGAAAACTTGTGAAGATGTAATAGAACAAGGCGGCCATGTTCTAGCCCCAGAAAGCAGCAGAACTCAGCAGCTTCAGTCATGTGGCTCTGGCTTTAGATTCAAAAGTAGAAGAGGTGGGGCTGGGGATTTAGCTCAGTGGTAGAGCGCTTACCTAGGAAGCGCAAGGTCCTGGGTTCGGTCCCCAGCTCCGAAAAAAAAAGAACCAAAAAAAAAAAGTAGAAGAGGTTACTGGAACAATTGATGCTGTTTAGCTGGAGCCAAGAAATTAGTGGTGATTAAGAGACTAGCATTGGGCTGGAGAGATTGCTCAGTGGTTAAGAGCACTGACTGCTTTTCCAGAAGTCCTGAGTTCAAATCCCAGCAACCACATGGTGGCTCACAACCACCTGCAATGAGATCTGATGCCCTCTTCTTGTGTGTCTGAAGACAGCTACAGTGTACTTATATATAATAAATAAATAAATCTTTAAAAACAAAAAGATGAGAGAGAGAGAGAGAGAGAGAGAGAGAGAGAGAGAGAGAGAGAGAGAGAGTAGCATCACTGAGGTGAAATCTTCTAGGAAGTGTTTTCTGAAAGCACAAAGAGAATTATGTTCCAGATTTAGATGTCATGCTGGCAGCTGGACTTGGTAATATGTAAAAATCACTTCTGTGTTACTTTTTTTGAAGGCATGTAGGAGTCATGGAGAGCAGCTGAGGCCTGGCACTGTTGGTTGGACAGGAAATGCCATTGGTGAAGGTGCAGCCTCAGAGGCAGTCCAGGACTGAAGGGGTCTTACAAAGAAGCTGAGGCTTGACACCATGAAGAGAGCCTATGAGAGGCTATTGATGAAGCCTAGTTGTAACAGAAGACCCCAGAATATTGGAGATGCCAGTACCAAGAGATCACCAAGAACAGCAGCAAGCCCTTTGGAGGAGCCCAGAAGATCATGTGTGGATCCCAGACACTGGAACATGAATCTATGAAACTGAAGTTGCCTTGGAGACCCCAAGATGTTAGAATTCCAGAGTCATTGGACCCCTGCCAAGAAAAGCTGCTAACACAGAGCGGAATCATCCAAGAGAAAGACATTTGTTGCCATCAACAAATCTGAAAGGAGTTGGACATAAGACACGGAGATACAGAGTTTGAAGGTTGTCCTGCTCATTTTTGGTCTGCTTTGGTCCAGTATTTCTTCACCATGATGTTTTGGAATGGTAATGCTTATCTGATGATGTGATCTGCTTTTTGATTTTGATTTTATAGGGGAGTTACAGTTAAGAGATTGCATCAATCTCAGAAGAGACTTTGAACTTTGGACTTTTTACACTGATGAGGCTGTGATAGACTATGGGGGACTTTTGAAGTTGGATTAAATGCATTTGTATAATGGTATGGCTAGGTAACCCCCCATAGACTCATGTGTTTGAACAAGGTTATGGGTGTCAGGGAGTGGAATGTGGTGATTTGAATAGGTTTGGCCTGCATAGGTTGGCCATAGAAAGTGGCACTATTGGGTGTGGTCTTATCAGAGTAGCTGTAACCTTGTTGGAGGAGGTGTGTCCCTCTGGGTGTGGGCTTTGAGGTCTCTCATGCTCAAGCTCTGCCCAGTGTGGAGTCAGAGCCTCTTTCTGGTTACCTGTGGAGGACAGCCCCCTTCTACTACCTGCAGATGGAAATTTAGAACTCTTAGGTCCTCCAGCACTATGTCTGCCTAGATGTTGCCATGTTTCCCACCATGATGAGAATGGACTGAACCTCTGAAACTGTAAACCAGCCCCAATTACATGTTTACCTTTGTAAGAGTTGTCTTGGTCATGGTGTCTCTTCATAGCAATGGAACAAAGACACAAGTGCACATAAATAAAAGTAAAATAAATCTTAGAAAAGCAGTGGATATGGCAATGCACATTGTAACCCCAACACTGGAAGACACACACAGGTGCATTCTGGGGAATTCATGGTCAAACAGCATAGTGGGAAGGGTGAGAGACCCTGTCTCCAAAGCCTAACTAAGGTGGAGGGCCAGCCAATGACTCAGTGTGTAAGAGCTCCTTTGCCAAACCTGAGTTTATCACTGGGAATGAAAGAACCACTTTCTGCAAATTGTTCTTTGACTTCCACACAAATGCTTGCTTGAATGTTTATACATGTACACATAGACAAAATGAATAAAGTGTAGTTTTTTTTCTTTTGGTTTTTTGAGACAGGGTTGTAATTTAAATTTTTTTAAAACTTACTTTTAATGATGGTCCTTAAACGCTTTAACATCCCTGTAGCCCACCACCCACCAGAGGTAGTGGGGAAAAAAAGGATACAGGGACCTGTTTAGAAATGGTTCTTTGAAGCAAAGCCCCTTTGTGTTGTCAGTTCGATTCACTCGCAAACACTTCACAGATATATTAGCAGTCTAGTTTGGTAGAGTCAGGCTAGCAAGCATGAGTCAGCAGCTACCTAGCAGGAACAGCCAGGCCTCAGCTTTGGCACGAGTCAGCAGGAGGGACCAGCATGAAGGCCAAAAGTTCTTGGCTCAGTCTTTCTCAGTGACTTGAAGATCATCGAAGACCAGAAACCAACAAGCATTGCACAGCTAGCTCTATAAGCGAGCCTAGCCTAGCCTCCTCCGTGGAGTCCTTTCTCTCCATCCCCAAACATTACATGTTTTCCACAGTTCTCACCTCAGCATGTTTGCCTGTCTCAGCTGCAGCAGGAAACCACAGCATACCACTACAAGTTTTGCTGCATTTCTCTCTGTGGAGCCTTGACAGTGGAGCTCCACTACACTGTGTAAGGACAAACACGTGCGTTATTAGCAAAGAACCCTTCATCAGGTGTCCTTTCATGTGCTTGTTTTACCAGAACATTCTTTCTCCTGTGTCTGCTTCAGCAAAACATCATTCAACACAACTGACTTTCCAAAGAACCCTTGAGAAGTTTCCACTTCACAGGGTTCCTCTGTGTAGGCCTGGCTGTTCTGGAACTCGCTCTGTACCAGGCTGGCCTCAGACTCACAGAGATCTACCTGTCTCTGCCTCCCGAGTGTGTGCCACCATAGTCTGGCATAAAATGAAATCTTTTAAAAAGTAGAAAGGAACATGTTGATATAAACCATTGGTTTCCGTATGTGCTGACATGGGCAAGTGCACCTGCGCACAGATACACACACACACACACACACACACACACACACACACACACACACACACACGATGGAAGGTATGTGGAAAGAGCACTGCAGACCAGAGCTTCAGGCCTCACTGAGGAAGGCCATAGGGGAGCTCCCACTGATGCTGGCTGGGAAAGTTTCTGGGGTTTGAGGCCTCAGCACTTCACATTTTCCAAGCAGGCAAGAGAAGCCCTGGGGGCTGGGTGTGGTGGTGCTAAGTGGAGAGAGTGGGCAAGTGCTGGCACTAAGCACATGTCCCAAGAGCACATCTCAGTCCTTGAGAATTAGGGCTCTTACTTATCCCCTGTATTTTTTCTTTAGGGTCTCCTTACGTTGCCCAGGCTGGCCCTAAACTTCTGGACTTAAATGATCCTCTTTCCTTCATGTCTTGACAAGCTGGGACTCCCGGACCCGGCATTGGTAACTTGTTAGGTGCTACATATTATCTTCTTGTGCTGGATATTCTTACATTAAAAATAAAAATTCCAGAGTGTAGCTCTGTGGTAGCGTGCTTGCCTGGTATCCATGATACCTTAGTACTATAACCAAACCAAACAACAACAACAACAGCAGCAGTAGCAGCAGCAGCAGCAGCAACAGCCACAACAAAGTTGTAGTTCAATCCCTGGCACATACACAGTGAACAGAGAGAAGCAAGTCCTGAAAGTTGTCTGCCCTCTATGTGTGCTGGGATGTACATGCATTCCATGTACACACATTCACACACACACACACACACACACACACACACACACACACACACACACACAAATAAATACACAAGCAAACATACACAATAAAACTAAACAAACTACAAAACACTATTAAAAGTGTGAGGCTCATCGCATTGGCTGCTCCTGCAGAGGACCAGGCATCCACATGGCAATTCACAACTGTTTGGTACTCCAACTCCAGAGGAACTGTCACCGTTTGTCCTCTGCTGTGCACTGCATTTGTGTAGTATACAGGCAACCCCCACGCACATAACATACAAATAATAAAAGTCTCCAAACGACAACCGCACAAAACCAAACACGTGGCTCCTTCCCGGCACTTCTCATTCTCGTAACCCTGGTGTCAAAGCTTATATTAAGTGTCCTTGACCTTTTCTTTCCCCACTTCCCTGGGTCTCCATTCTGTGCCTCAGCTGAGCTGTCATGGAACAGTTTGGTCCTTTGGAGTGTCCTCCGGCTGCCCGTTCTCCACACCCGAGGCAGTCTGTCTCCGTGGTAGGGTTTGTCTGTGTCATCAGCTAGTGAGGAAAATGCCACAATAGTGACATAATACATGGGTCATCCGGTAGGGTTCCCAGGAAAGGCAAGCAGAGGGAGCAGGGTCATTTGAGGATAGGTGCTCATAGACACCCTGGGTGACCTGGTTTCGTTCCTTCTCGGTACCCCGCAACTAAACAGCAGCAGGTCTGAACATGGGGATGCACTTTGTTAATCAGTTATCAGCAACTCCCGTGGAACTGATCGATGGAGGGAACGATCACTTTAAGGGCAGTAGAAACCTAGCGTGTCCTGCTAAGTGGGCTGGGAACTGGGTTGCTCTCACAGGGATTTCTGTGTGCTCTTAGGCTAGAGTCCGTCCAGGCTCTGTCCCGCCTTCTCCTAAGCTTCTCTGCAGCCTTTCTGCGAAAGTCACAATATGCAGCCCCTCTTGCCACCACCACCACCTTCTGAGGGTTGTTTTTACCGGACAAGGCATACCTTTTTCATCCTCCTCTCCTCTAGCTAATGTGTAGAGAAGGCAGGAGCTGATGCAGGGGCTTGGATTATTTGAAGAAAAGTTGGTGACGCTCAGCAGATAACCTTCAAAGAGTCCAGGGTCCCAAACACAAGGGCACATGGTCCTCTCCTTGAGCCTCTTGCCTGGGTTTCACTTGAAAGAGAAATGGGCTAACCTCTCCTTCTCTCTCTCTCTCTCTCTCTCTCTCTCTCTCTCTCTCTCTCGCTCTCTCTCTCTCTCTCTCTCTGTTAAAGTCACAGTCCAACTATGTAGCTTTGGCTAGCCTCCCTGTGTTGGCCATGTTGGCCTGGAACTCACAACAATCCACCTGCCTCTGCATCTGAGTGTTGGGAGGCCCACCAGACCCGGCCTCCCTTTTCTGGGAAAGGCTGTTGGACACTGACTTGAAGTATTTTGTTCCTGACAGCTGATTCCAGGCTTCACTGATACACAGAGACACTCAGTGGTAAAGCTTGGGTTTGAACCAGCTCTTTTTTTCCCTCTAAAGTCCAAGTTACTCTTTCCGTGAGCACAAAGGCGAGGAGGCAGGTCCTCACTCTTAACCACTTAGTGACAGACACTAAATCCAGATGCCCGAAGCTCCCGAGAGCCTCATGGCAGTGCTCAGGTAAGCAAGTACTTAAGAACATCTAGACTCGGGGTTGGGGATTTAGCTCAGTGGTAGAGCGCTTGCCTAGGAAGCTCAAGGCCCTGGGTTCGGTCCCCAGCTCCGGAAAAAAAAGGAACCAAAAAAAAAAAAAAAAAGAACATCTAGACTCAGGGCTGTTAAAAGGAATATTAATATAGGAGTAGAACTATAATTTAAATTTAAAATATAGTTAAATTAAAAACAGACATGAGAAAAACGTAGACAAAAATCACCCTAAGGGATCACTACCTAATTTCAGGTTATATTTTATGACTTGGTATTTTACATACCTACACTCAAGCTCAGGTTTGGCACCCAGGGCTGTGAAGGAATAACATACACATACAGGGCTCGGAGCTCCAGTTCTACATTGGATGTTAAAAAAAGAAAAACCCCACACTCCAACAGCACGCTCTGTTTCTGGCACTCTGGTAAGAGAACCACCAAGGCTCTCTGCCAAGGCTATGGTGCCCCATGAAAATGGCTTCATCCAGCCAGTTTGGATGTCAGAGGGGCTTGGCTGCCAGAGTGCAAGTTGTGTGGGCTGTGGGCAACAGAAGGACCCCACCATGCTCTTCCTCAACCCTGCTGTATGTGGCCTCTGTCAGAGCAACTTTTAAAAAATGTTTTGTTGAGTCAAAACCTTATGTAGCCCAGGCTGGCTTCCAATTTACTCCATGGCCATTGCTTCAACATCCTGAGTGCTGGGGTTGTAGGCATGCCCAGCTTATGCCCCGCTGGGGATCAAACCCATGGCCTCTTGCAGCATCAGAATAGTGGGGCGTCTTTGAGAGTGAAGCCTTCCTCAGGGGACCAGGGTCCTGGAAACCTTCCATCCATTAAAGCTTCCCTGAGCCAGGCCTGGGCTGGTCCTCTCTCGAATCATAGTGAAAGTCACAGCCCACAAAGGCTGGGGCTTTCTGTTTGTTTGTTTGTTGAAAACTGTATTCTAGATTCTTAGGTAAGCGTTTAAGAGGGCTATGAGGTGGCTCAACGGTTAAGAGCACTGGCTGCTTTGAAATAAAGAGGACCCAAGCTTGTTTTTCAGCACCCACTTGGAGGCTCACAACCATTCACACCTCTAGTTCCAAGGGCTCTAATTCCACATCTGGACTTTGCAGGCACCAGACATGAATGTGGTGCACATCCAAATATGCAGGCAAAACATTCATCCACAGACAGTAAAATCTGAAAGGAAAGAGGGAGAGAGAGCCATGCTATGTGAGTTAGAGATGGAGGTCAAACAGCCACATGGCAGGGAGGGGAGTTTGTGAGAAAGAAGAGGAAAGCCCAGGGAGACAGAGGAAATGTACTCGGGTGCTGTCCAGTGCCTGGCAGAGAAAGCAGAAGAAAATCAAAAGCGTGAGAATTTAAAAAAGTGAGAGACCCAACAGAATCCCAGGCAGCTCACAGAGACCAGATCAGGAAACAGGAATTCTGGGAAGGAAAGGTACATCATCTCATTAAAAGGGTAATTATCCCCCCTGTCTGCTAAAAACACTTCAGGTGAGACCTACCTTCCCTTAGCTAGGACCTGCTTTACTGGAATGTAAGTCTCTGTTGAGGACACCGAGAGTTCACTCCCTTAACCTGAAGGAAACGGTTTCTTAATGGTTTTTACTCTTTCTATAATGTTAAGTAAGTCTTCTACCAGCTGACCTACGTCGCCACAGAGTTTGTGCTGTTTTTGCCACCGACTCTCACACAGTACAGACTGACCTCTAACTCACCAACATCTGAAGACAGACTTCTGACCCAGATCTTCCTGCCTTGCCTCTCACAAGTTGGGATCGATCACAGTTTTGCTTTTCTCCTTGGGGCTGTAATCAGAACTACATCTGTCATTCGTTCTTGAGACAGGGTTTCACTGTCCGCGAGTAAAGGTGCAGACTTCCACAGGCGAACTGCTTCTTTGTTCCTTTACTGTGTGTGCACCTATCCTTGCAGGACGAAGGCTAGAGGCCCCCTTTGTGGAGTCTGTTCTCTCCTTCAGCCTTCGTGTGGGATCCTGGGACTGACTGGGGTCACCAGGCTTATGTATGCTTCGAGAACTTTTCCTGGCTCACCCAGCTCACCTGCCTCGCTGGAACTTTAGAAAGGCGAACCTTCTTCTTTCTTTTAACCATGGCATCGTGTCCTCGCTGAAACTTCTTGTTTTACAGTTTTGCCTCTGGATGTTGAAGGAGCATTATCTGTGTAGGTTTTCAGTCAAGTCAGTCGCACAGCTGTGTAGGCACCACAAGGCTCTCCTGGCAGGTGGGTCTCGGGACGCTTACTCTGCTGTCCAGGGTGCTGATACCTAAGTCTCAGGAAAACAGCGACTCGTGGTCTGGAGATGGCTCAGTTGGTAGAGTGCTTTCCTAGCATGCCTGGGTCCCTGGGTTCAATCCCCAGCACCCTATAATCCCGGCATGGTGGCCCATACATCTAATCCCAGCTCTCAGGATTAGAGGCAGGAGGATCAGGAGTTCAAGGTCACAATGCATTATACATCAGAGAACCCCTAAAACAGGAGGGCGGGCACTTCTCTGCCTGAGGCCTCTCCCTGGTGCAAACACCACACTTTGTACACAAACTTGCTCTCTCTCTCTCTCTCTCTCTCTCTCTCTCTCTCTCTCTCTCTCTCTCCCCCCCCTCCCCGTTTGTTTCCGAGACAGGGTCTCACTATATACATCTAACTGTACTGGAATTCATTCTGTAGACCAGGCTGGCCTTGAACTCACAGAGCTCCTCCTGCCTGTCTCCTGAGTGCTGGACTTAAAGGCATGTGCTGCTGCTTCACTTGCTTGGTGTGATTTTTTCATGTGACTCTCTCCTGTGACATACCATGGAAGCAATCCCTGGTTCCAACCTTCCACTCCAGGAAACCCCTGAGTTGCTCTCAGTAGTAGCTTAGCAGCTGTGCCTTCAGGATCAAAGAGCTTGTGACACTGGGAGCTTGGGCCGCTCAGGACTGGTCTTTGCCAGTCCTCAGGTGCCTATTACAAGGGCCCAAGCTGGCCTGTCCCTGCCCCCACACCCCCACTCTGACCTGCAGCTCAGGGCTCACAGTCCATCTCACTGGAGCTGAATTCCTTAAAGAATTAGGGCAAGCTTCTCCAGATCAGCCAG